>NW_026942829.1:11835-13006 GCF_024139115.2 Armigeres subalbatus | reverse complement strand
AATAGATTCAACTCATCTGACGACAATTGAGCTTTATCCAATTTTCGGTCAGCATTTTGGTCTGAAATAATGCTCTCTATGCCTTTGTGGAAATCCTCGGAACAAAAAGCCCCGAACAACACTGAATAGAAAATTGCTTCCAGCCGACCGGCGAAAACACGTACACTCGCATCCCGTTGGAATGAGGCGCGCACCACCAAGGCGACGAAAAGCAATAATTACTGCAGGCTGTTTTTCGGCAGCCGCGACCAACCCGTGTTTATGGAAAAGTAATTTTTCATGTTCTTTCAGATTCAGCACGGAATCACGCCTTTGCCACCACCACCGCCTTTGCTGCGCCTCGCCTACCAACGGTGGACTTCCTCACGCTCAAAAGCAACCAAGCATCGATATGACGATGATGATGACGATGACGAGGGTAATGGTGGTGGCGGTGATCAATTAACAACAGCGAATGCGCTTCGGGGACAGCTAAGGAACAACGCAACGCAACGGTTCGTGATTTCCGCCAAATGAAGGCAAAAACAATAATAATGCCGAAGAAAATGGTGGCGGGAAGGGAACCAGGGTGCGTACATGGTAAACGCTCCGGCGTTCTGGCCCAGCAGGAAAAACCATTGATTAATTGAAATTAATTAAAAATCACTCGAGCTTAAAGGACTGATGTGCTGCTGACAGATTTCTAAGCCCGGTGGCAGTGCTAAACAATGATTATGGCATTTTTGCTTTCGCGTCGTTTGATTCTTGCAGGGGACTTTCAGTAGGGGGTTATACCTGAAGCATGGTTGCAGTGGATTCGAATCGTGCTTTACTTTTTCAATAATATAGGTCGAGTGTTCGCTAAAAAATATACCTGGCGAATACGGTGCATTTATTTATTGAAGATAGAAGGAGGCAAAAAGAAAAAAAGAGATGAGAAAACAGGAAGAAGAACGAAAAAGGAACGACTATTTAATTTCTAGTGGATTGTAAAATTGTTTCACATTCATTACATATGCCTCAACTCTTTATGAACTGATAAACAATGGTAGTTCGAGAAACATACGAACTAGCTGCAAGTGTGTAGACTCTACACTGTAGAGAGTAGTGAAAAATGAGAAGGTAGTGCAGTAAAATTAGAAGCAATATTTAAGAAGTGAGGAGTGAGAAATAAGATGTTGAAGTAAGTACA
>NW_026942829.1:0-11812 GCF_024139115.2 Armigeres subalbatus | reverse complement strand
TTGGGTGTAGGAAGTAATAAAAAAGATATTGGAGATATAAGATATCAGGTATGAGGAAGAACGTAGAAATAAGCAAGAAATTTTTTTTTGTTGTTGTTGTTGTTTATTAGTGACACTTTACACTATCCGTGAATTCGTGTCTGATAAATTAGAGTAATTAAAAAAAAAATATATATATATATATATATATATATATATATATATATATATATATATATATATATATATATATATATATATATATATATATATATATATATATATATATATATATATATATGGTAAGGGTACAGTAAATTCACTTAGCTTATGTATTATATTAGTTGCTGCTGTTCGCCGATTCCGTGGTACTGCTTTCGTTGTATTTCTCCAGTTATTTGCATAGATTTCTGGCTGTTCGGCCACATTGAGAGTTGACGTAAAGTCAATGTCAACTTCTCTCCCCGAACAGCCAAGATAGCTGTGTGGTGTCGGCAGCCAGTTATCTGGCTAAGAATAACGCTACGGATTGCCTGTTCCGGTGGTAGAAGTCCACCATACAGGTGACCCCAAATTCTTGGTGTGATGCGGCTTTATGCTTACCGTGCCTACGAATGAATGTTTAGGGGTTCTAAAAGAACCTACCGGCTAACGGAGCCTGTGAAGCACCAGGGCACCCTTCACAGTATCTAGCCCTTACTGCGCTAACCGGAGCTATGTTGTAGTTGACTTTTTGCTTCTCCGAAATAATCGGCTACTCTTATTCAATCTCAACTTGAGGTCAAATAAGGGTGGGATTATGAGCATGTTTTATTTAGTTTTCAACAAATTGTCACCTATATGGATTCGCTTTATGCGTTATACACATTGTACTCTGTGTTTCGTCTTTGACTTTCCTGATAAGATACCACTTGATTTTCATCGTTGCTGTTCATATTAATGCTGAAGTTGTGGAGTGCATTATCTTAATTTGCAATGGCTTCAGTTAAGATAGCTCAAATCAATCTTCAGCATAAAAGAACAGCAACGATTAATCTTTGTAGACTCATGCAAAATGGCAAATCCCAAGTGGCTTTGGTGCAGGAACCCTATTTTCGCAAGGGTAGCTTCTACCTAGGTAACCTAGTGAACCCGGTTTTGCTGCTTTCAGTAAAGAAATGGCAAACTCTCGATCAATGCCGCGTGCATGTGTGCTTGTTAACAATGCTATTATTGCTACACTTATCTCTGAACTAACAACCAGAGATGTATGTGCTGTCACAATTGATGCAACTGGCGGAACCCCCGTCAGGAAATACGTCTATTGTTTTGTTTATTTATCTCATGATGAAACATCCCCAACCGATGCTTTCAAACGTGTTCTCATATATTGCACTTCAAAAGGCCTTCCGCTAATTGTCGGCAGTGATGCTAATGCTCATCACATCATCTGGGTAAGCTCGGATATCAATCTGAGAGGCTCCAGCTTGATGGAATACTTAAGTAGTACCGAACTTAGTTTACTTAACATAGGTAATCGCCCAACCTTTATGGTATCTAATAGAGCAGAAGTGTTAGACATAACCCTTTGCTCCAATAGAATCAGTCACGAATTGACGAATTGGCATGTGTCAGATGAGGAATCGATATCTGACCATCGCTACATCTACTTTGATCATTTGAATGTTACTTCGCAGACCTTGCGTTTTAGAAATCCCCGTTCAACAAACTGGGATCTTTACACAGAGTTGCTCTCTACCAAATTTCATGGATATCTACCTTCTATAGAAACTCCTACCGACTTGGATGATGCAGTTGATACTACAACGTTGCACATCGTGGAAGCTTTCGAAGAAGCTTGCCCTTTACGTTCTGTAAAACCTCAAGAGGAACCCTTGGTGGAATTCCGATTTGGCTAAGCTTAAGGAAGCAGTGCAGAAGGAGTTGGAACAGACGCCATTCAGCAGGGACGGATTCTTTCAAGTTGGCTCGCAAAGCTTACAAGAAGGCTCTACGATCTGCTGAACGATCCGGCTGGAAAAACCTTTGTGCAAATGTTTCCAATTTGAGTGAAGCCAGTCGATTGAATAAAATTCTTGCGAGATCCAAGGATTTCCAAGTTGGCGAAATTCGCAAGCCAAATGGCGACTACACTTCTTCTGATGAAGAATCGTTAGAGCACTTATTTGATACGCACTTCCCTGGATGTGTCGATATAACATCTTCGGATGATCCTGATGTCTTTTCATGTAGCTATGGGTCTTGGGCTCAAGCACGTAGAATCATAACTACTGAATCGATTCAATGGGCACTTAACAGTTTTGCTCCCTACAAATCTCCAGGGAGGATGGATTTATCCTGTTCTACTTCAGAAAGGTTTTGAACATATCAAACATGTTTTGAAAAAGCTTTAGTATGCAGTTTTGCTACTGGGTATATTCCCAAATCCTGGCGGGATGTCACTGTAAAGTTTATCCCAAAAGGAGGACGTGCTTCGTATGAAGAAGCGAAGAGTTTTAGACCCATCAGTCTGACCTCATTTCTTCTGAAATGCTTAGAACGTATTATCGATCATCACATTCGTGATGACTGTTTGGCAAACATGCCTCTCCATGTTAATCAACATGCTTACCAATCTGGAAAGTCCACCGTGACTCTTCTACACAAGGTTGTGTACGATATCGAGAAAGCATTCGCTCAAAAGCAATTGTGCTTGGGTGCTTTCTTAGATATTGAAGGTGCTTTCGACAACGTGTCTTTCGATGCAATATTGGAAGCCGCACGTTGTCATGGGCTACCTAATATTATTACCAAATGGATTCACCAGATGCTTAAAAACCGACATCTCTACTCGACATTACGTCAAGCAGCGATTAGGAAATTAAGTGTCTGCGGATGCCCTCAAAGGGAGTATTATCTCCACTTTTGTGGAATCTCGTTGCAGATACGCTATTGAGGTTACTCAATAATGGCGGTTTTCCTACCTATGGATTTGCCGACGACTATCTTACATTGATAGTGGGTTTGTGCATTACTACCTTATTCGACCTGATGCAAAATGCCCTTCAGGTAGTTGAAAGTTGGTGTCGCCAATATGGCCTTTCGGTCAATCCGAATAAAACATCTATTGTTCTTTTCACGGAAAAACGTAATCGTAATGGTATTCGTCCATTACATCTTTTTGGTTCTGAAATCAATGTAACTGATCAAGTAAAGTATGTGGGTCTAATTTTGGATTCAAAGCTTTCCTGGACTCCTAACATTGAGTTCAGAATCAAAAAGGCGTGTATGGCTTTCGGCCAATGCCGACGAACCTTTGGTAAAACTTGGGTCTTAAACCCAAATATATCAAATGGATTTACACAACAGTTGTACGACCAATTTTGGCTTATGGATGTCTTGTGTGGTGGCAAAAGGGGAAGTGAGGACAATTCAGTCTAAATTAGGCCATCTTCAAAGGATGTGCCTAATGGCAATGACTGGTGCGTTCTCTTCAACTCCCACGGCTGCTCTCGAAGTTCTCTTCGACGTGGCCCCACTACACATACATCTCAAACAAGAAGCATTTTCTTGTACTTACCGACTATGGGTCCTCGGTTTTATGGAAGAGAATCCTGTAAACCGCAGTTCTACACACACTTCGTTGTTACCGCTTATGGTTAATTGGGACAAAATTTTCCTTGCTCCAAGTGATCTCACACACGTTAGTAGTTTTCCTTATAGGACATTTTCAACACAATTCCCTCGCGGGATGAGTGGACATCTGGCTATTTGGAGAGAAGTATGTCGGACAGCATTGTTTGTTACACTGACGGCTCCTCCTCGAAGGTAGAGCAGGTGCAGGCGTCTATTCGCGTGAGCTGAGATTGGAACAGTCACACTCACTGGGTACACACTGCACTGTCTTTCAGGCGGAAATATTTGCCATCATGTGTGGAGTGCAATCTGCACTGCAGCAACGCATTATGGGCAAAGTAATATACTTCTGTTCAGATAGCCAAGCAGCTATTAAAGCTCTCGCCTCGGCCAACTCAAGGTCGAAGTTAGTAATCGCATGTCGAACTCAAATTGAGGAACTGAATTCAGTTAATACTTTACACCTTATATGGGTACCTGGCCATTTTTCCATAGCTGGAAACGAATTGGCTGATGAGTTAGCTCGTAATGGAGCATCGCATGACTTTATTGGTCCTGAGCCAGCTATTCCAATATCCAAGTGTTGGGTGAAGCTTTTGATCAACTCTTGGGCTGTCACTCAGCACAAATGGCATTGGAGTAGTCTGGATTCATGTCATCAAACAAAATTGTACATCCGGGAGCCATCTCCGGTAGTAGCAAGCTATTTAGCTAATCTGTCTAGACAGAATTGCAGTGTCTTAGTCAAGGCCTTGACAGGTCACTGCCGACTGAACTATCACATGGCAAATATTCAACGCGTTGAATCATCTGTTTGTGATAGTTGTGAATCCGATTATGGAACTTCTTATCATCTAATATGTAACTGCCCAGTCTATGCACAATTGCGCTTCCAAATATTTGGTAAACACTTACTTAGTGAAATTGACTTCAGAAACCTAAACTTTCAGAGTATTTTGTTGTTCATAACCAGTTGTGGTAAGGAGCTATAAGCTCTTGTACGCTTATGCGTTGTATGCCCTCTTCAAGGGCCCTTTTCCAAACATTCCCTTTGTTCTCCCATCCACATTCCTTTCCTTTTGCTCACTTCCTTTTCCGTCAGGTGTGTGATGAAAAAGGCTGTGAAGGCGATGGCACAAATCTCCCAAATTGAGGTGAACGTGCCCCTGGAGCCGACGTTCTGATACCTGATATATATGGTAAGGGTACAGTAAATTCACTTAGCTTATGTATTATATTAGTTGCTGCTGTTCGCCGATTCCGTGGTACTGCTTTCGTTGTATTTCTCCAGTTATTTGCATAGATTTCTATTTTCTTTCATTTAGTTCACTTTCTTTTGAATGTTTTTACTGCTTTTTTGTTTTTTGTTGCTTTTCGCTTGATTTTACACTTTCATACACATATCTCGTCTTCTTCGTTCTGTTCAACTTCCTCTTCATTTTGTATTCTTCCGTTTTCTTGTGCATCACTTTGCGTCAACTTCTCTTTCATATCACTTTTACTAACACTATTCTTTTCCTTCTTCCAATAATCAGCTTCTTCTTCTTCTTTCAATAGTATGCTTCTTCTTCATCTTCCCCAATAATCTGCTGCTTCTTCTTCTTCTTCTTCTTCTTCTTCTACTTCTTCTTCTTCTTTTTCTTCTTTTACTGCTTCTTCCTCTTCTTCTGCATTTCTTCGTATTGTTCACAGTTGCCGATACAGATCTGTCTCTTGTAGGAAATCCAGCATACGTTTTTCACTTTCAGGATCATTCTGTAGAGCCGCACACAAGCTTGTTTGATCTAGTCGATATTTTTTTCTAGCATCGTCGTATTTTCTGCATTGCAGAATGCAGAATAATATGGCGGACGTCAATGATTGTTCCGCAACACTCACAAACTGGTGGGGATGACTTCTTTATTAAAAACTCGTGAGTTAGTCGAGTGTGACCAATACGTAGTCGCGTGAGCATCCTTTGATCGGCAGGATTTTCCTGGTCTATCCATTTAACGGTGCTAGGTTTGGATTCCTTTAGTTTGACGTTTCTTTCATGTGACCATTGATCTTCCCATCTTATACGGATTGATTGCTTGATAGACTTTATCACATCTACTCCTGGAATTGCGATCTCATGTGGTAGCCTGTCTCGTCCCTCTTTGGCAAGCCGGTCTGCTTCTTCGTTGCCATGAATTCCGGCATGGCCAGGGATCCAGCATAACTGAGCTGGACGTATTCGAAGCATTCTTTCTATTTCTTGGATCCATGGGTGTTGTGATTTGCCATTTTCTATGGCCGAAAAACAACTCGCTGAATCCGAGAGAATCACTAAATTGTTCGATGTACATGTACCGAGAGCTAGTTTGATCGCATAGGCTTCCGCTGAGAACATGCTACAAAATGACGGTATGGCTATCGATTGTTGAAGATTATCACAGAATATTCCTACTCCAACTGAATTATCGCTTTTCGAACCATCGGTATATACTACCACGGAACGATTGAAATTATTTGCCAACAACTCTTGTACGATAGGTCTTACTACAAACGGGTGATCTCCTGCTTTCACCTTATGCTTCACATCCCATACTATTCCTGGTTTGTGTTCATGCCACTTTCGAGTGCTAAGCCGCGAGCGCACTTCTACTTTCGGTAATGTCATCTCTACTGCTTCCATGAGACATTCAGATGCTCTCCGAACAACTGGGAGGTCGATATTAGATCGGTCTTTTCTCCATCACGCGAATAGCAGCACGTGCTAAAGATTGGACAGTCAAGAGGTTGAATGGTATTGTGCCAGCTTCTGCCATAATCGCTAGAGTTGGGCTGGTAACAAATGCACCAGAAGCCATTCGGATCATTTTATTATATATAGGCGAAAGTGAATGGATAACCTCGTTTTTTGCTCTACTAAACAGAACTATGCCGTAAAGAAGGCGTGTTGTTATTATTGCTGAACCGGTTCGTAACAGTGCAGTTAGCTGGCCTCGGGGGATCCTGTCGGTTATCATTTTCATGATTCTTAGCCGTGAATCGCATTTTGTTTTTGCTAGTTTACAGTGAGGTTGAAATGTTTCTCGTCTTATATAAGGTTACGCCGACGACTTTCAACTATCTCTTCCAGCGGGTATTAGGACTGCAGTAGAAAATTTTAGATTTATCTGCCGATATGCTGAATCTGACGCATTTAGCCCATTTGCCAACAGCTTTCACGGCTCTCTGCAAATCACGATACATAGGTTGCTCCTTTTTCCTTCGTGCTACTAATAATATGTCGTCCGCGTACTGGAACACGATGAGGTTATTCGGAACAATACGAAAATCGGTTGTATTGCTGCTAGAAATAGTGTGACGGACAACACAGACCCTTGCGGTACACCATTTTCTAGAGGAATTTCCTGTGAGTATGCTCCGTTGACACTTACGCGGAAAGAACGACCATCGAGAAAGCTATTCAAAATGTTGAACATTCGCCTGTTGATTTGCCACTTGCGCAGTGTGCGTAAAATACCGTACCTCCATGTGGTATCATAAGCTGAGAGGTCTAGCGATGCTATGAGACAGTGTTCATCATTGTTTGGTAGCGACCTGTCTAACTCCGCCAAGTACGTATTGATGCCATGACCAGCTCTAAAAGCATGTTGCCTCTTGTCGAGCCTACCATTTGACTCCAGCTCGGTTGTTAACCTTCTATTTATAATACGCTCAAAAACTTTCGATATGCAATTTGTGAGAGTAATTGGCCTGAAGGCAGCGGGGCCGGATTCAGTGGTATTCGGTTTAGGGATTGGTATTATTATTCCAGTTCTCCAACTGGATGGGAAAACGCCACTGCGCCATATTCGGTTTAGAAGTTCTAGCAATGCCGTCTTTACGGATAGAGGTAGTCTTTGTAGCATCGGGTATCCAATAGTGTCTGGGCCTGTAGAGGCACTTCGGCCTTTATCAAGTGCGTACAGGAGTTCATCCAAGGAGAAGTCCGAGTTGTACGTGTTGCCTGTATCAGGTAGGAGTTGTATGCGAACTCGTTCAGCTTTTTCCTTTGCCATTTGAAATAATGGAGGATAGCTTGAGGACGCTGATCTTTCCCAGTAGTGCTTGGCCAGTTCTGCTGCTACTTCTTCCGCATTATCAATGTACCCATCAGGCCGCTTGAGAACGGCTGTACGGTGTTGCCTCTTTCCTCTCAATGTGTTAACTGAGTGCCACATTTCAGCGGCAGTGCTATTCGTTGATATTTTCCCGACGAACTCCTCCCACGATTTTCTTTTTGCTTCGTTTATTGATTTCTTCGTCTCTGCTCTGGCTACTTGGAATTTTCCAAGTGCATCGGATGTGTCTAGACCGGCTGCTTTGATGCGCTTCAATGCTCTTAATGTTTTTCGGCGAAGCTTAATCGCTGTTTTTACTTCTGTCGACCACCAAGGTAAAATTGATTTTGTACCAATATGGCCAGATGTTCGAGGTATGGAGGATACTGCCGCTGATAGGATTCGGTTCACAAATTCGTCGACTTCGATTTGGTCCCCAGGCTTAATGCTGCTTGCCGTTAACCTCTCGTATGCTGTCCAATCCGCCTGATCATAAAGCCATCGTCGTGTCTTTGTCGGTACTCGTGACCAATTGGGTGCGGATATTGTGATCGGAAAATGATCGCTATTATGTGTGTCCAAAAGTGTCCTCCAAATAAATTTTGGGGCTAACATCTCCGAGCATATTGACAGATCTAAAGCTGACGTGAAACCCGTTGCTGGATCAATACGTGTATGCGACCTATTGTTCAATATAATCAGCTGCTTTGTCAATGTTTTTTCCGCAATGTAGCGTCCGAGTAAATTTGTTGTAAGTGAACCCCATGCAGGATGGTGAGCATTGAAGTCACCAAGAAGCAATAATGGAGTTGGCAGTCCATCCAGTAATTTGTCTAATTCGGTTTGACAACGCTGATCACTTGGCGGAATGTATAGTGACACTATCGTCATTGGAGTCGGAAGCTGTACCCGAACTGCGATTGCTTGGAGGTTACAGTTTACATCAATGCGCTCAAAAGGAACACCTTCACGAATGGCAAGCCCTATACCTTGCTGCCAATACCGACGGCTTCCGTTTTCAACGAGTAGAGTGTAGTTCTTGCCGGCAAATTCTGGTGTGACGTTCCGTTTATCTACTTTGGTTTCTTGTAGAGCTATTATGCATGGTTGATACCTACTAATTAACAACTTGAGCTCGCTAATGTTAGAACGTAAGCCGCTTATATTCCACTGCAATGCGAAGCATTTAGTAGGTTCATTGCAGGATCTGTCGGAAGAAGTTACAGATGATGACGATGTAGAAAAATCGACCGGATTCCAGGAGGAAGAAGGAGGTGCAAGACGCTCTTGGCTGGTCTCACCTACATCCCCCCGGACATCCACTCCCACCCTTGGGAGGGGGGAGGTTACTTCACGCTCTCCCTCCCCACATCGATTGTGGCACGTCGAAATAGAAACGCAGTGGTTTGATGTTGATGGTGATAATACAGGTACTAGCTCGTTCATTCGGGTCTCATGATGACTACAGGCTTCACTGGCGGAAAGCCGGGAGGAGAATTGCGAGGGCCGAATATTCTTGGAGTGAGTACCGCCCTCTTCCCCCCGGACAGACCCTTCCATGCTCGGAAGTGGAGAAGCTACTTTCATCTCTTCTTCCCCAAACCAGTTACTAGAAATTGTGGCGCCGGCGGCGTCGCAGGACAGGGTTGTATTAATTACAGTACTTGTGGAAGGTGCAGCGAATGTGTACGGTACGTGAGTATACGGTTTCTTAGTAGGTGGGTAGAGGGTACATTGATCTGTTCTATGATCGACCGCACAGGAGGATTCTCTATCAACGGGTAGGGGTAAAACGTCCCGGACAGATCTTCCAACCTGTTGCGCTCTTACTTGTAAAAGTGAAGGGGGTACTACACTTTCCCTCCCTTCAAGTCGATTCGTATCACTGTCTATTTCGTTTATCAGGAAGTTACTGCTGGTCGATAGTTGTAGGGGGATTGCTTCCTATCGAACATGATGGTTAAGGGGTGTTCCTTCGACCTCATAGTCTTCGTCAACGCTTTCGACATCCTGATCTGAAGTGGCGGTTTTTTCGGCAGTTTTTTTCGGAGGTGGACTTTGCGAAGTGTTGTTGTGCCGGTTTTCTTTTCTTTTCTGCTTCTTGCTGCTTCCGTTGCCTTTGGGTTCAGTTATCGCCGGTGATCTATTTCTAAGTTGCCTCATTACTGGAGATTCTCCGATCTGTTTAGCAAGACGATGCTGATGTGCAGCTACCGCTGATAGGTTTAGCTGGCTTTGTTGACCCGATTGGCTTGCTTGGGATTGTTGGTTCACTTGACATGATTTAGGTTCTTCGTTTCGTTGACTCATTTGACTTGCTTGCATCGTTGCTTGGATTTGACGGAGCTCTGATTCTTTCGCCCTGATGTGGACCATCATTCTTTCCATTTTGTCATCTTTTCTTTTTATGTCATCCATAAGCTGGGTGATTCTAGCTTCTTTTGCCTCCATTTTCTTCATTAGTTCATCCAGTTTATTCTCGGTTGATTGCCGGGCTGCGGCATCAGCATAGCTGCCGATTCCTGTTTCGATTCGCTTCGATTCGAGCTTCCGGGAAAGTAAGGTTGTAATCCACTTTCAAACGGACAATCTCCACTTCCCTTTTGAAAACCGGGCACTGACGGTTGTTTGGTCGATGTGCTCCTCCGCAGTTAATACAATGGGCAGGTGCCGTACATTCTTCTTCTGCTAATTCGTGTTCCTTTGAACAGTTGAAGCAACGCTTAGGACCAGGACAGCGGAGACGAGGATGGCCAAAACGAAAACAACCGTAGCATAGAAGCGGATTTGGATAATATGAGCGAGTAGCAACGCGTAGTAAGCCAACCTTAATATGGCGACGGATGATTGCATTTGTTGAACGTGAGAATTAAGGCGGACGTGTTAACTATCAGACCGTGATCTTTACGAGTGATCCGTTGGACTCGGATCACACCCTGGCTTGTAAGATGGTGTAGAACATCCTGCTCCTCCATATGGATGAGTTCAAAGCAGGATATAACACAACGACTAATGTTCATAGTTGGATGTTCTTGGACAACAACTTCAGTGCCGTCCATAAGCATAGACAACTTCAGCAGCGCTCTGACCTGTACTTGCTTCCTAACTTTTAACATATATCGAGTTCCTTTTGCTTCTGTTGATGCTCCCTCAATTGCTCCACCTGCAGCCTTTTCCACCGAAGCACCTATGATGAAAGGATCCTGCGGCAGTGGTTTCGTCTCATGCTTCGGAATCAGTTGCAGGTATGTCAGCCCTCCAAGTCCGTTTAACGAGTTTCCTAAGCCCGGCCATAGTTCTCTAGACCCGCCAGGGTCGCCGCTGCTCGCGGCTGCCATGACCGCCCTACCCTACACTACTCCAGTTTTAATACACCGTAGACGTTGGAAAATCGCAAAAATGTTAGCAACGGTCACCCGTTGCTTACCCCAGAGCTAATAAAATAGTGAAAATACAATTTTCCTACCTTATGCCCCTTCAACGTCGAACCCGAACCACTTTTTGTCACTTTATGTGTAATGTGAAACTTTCGAACTAAAAACCAGAACGATGGTATGTTCGCACTTTAGCACTTTCTCCTACTCGGGTTACATATGGAAGAAACCTCAATGGGCTCTCCTCGGCACGAGTGATGAACAATGCCGACGAGTTGTTGTTTTGCCGTACCCGCACGATAGAAGCACTTCAAACTCACTTCGATACACTCTATTTTCGTCGTTCTAATATCGATTTTGATCGGATTTTTAGCCAATCCACTAGTAACCACCAGCAACTAAGCAGAGAACCACTTGGATTAACGATCCGATTGCAAAAACGCAACAAACAACGAACGAATATCAAGCGCGACGCGATTGCTCTGGTGATAGAACAGTGTCCCGAACTCGAATGAAGCAAGAAAAAGGATGCACAAGGAAAGAAGAAGGAAAAATGAAGCAGAAGAAGAAAAGGGAGAAAATAAGAAGAAACCAGTAAGAAGTAAGAAAATTGATAAACAAGGAAGAAGGAAAAGGAAGAAGAAAAAAGAAAGAAGAAAGGAGGAAGTAGGCAAAAGGAAGAAAGAAGAGGAGAAAATAAAGAAGAAAGAAAGAGAAGGAAGAAGGAAGAAAGAAAATGGAAAAAGTAAATAGGAAGAAGGAAAGAAGGATAAA
>NW_026942828.1:0-167219 GCF_024139115.2 Armigeres subalbatus | reverse complement strand
CGGTCGCGCTTTAGCCGCTATAATGATCAAAGAATATATCGCCATCATCGTTCACGTTTGTCTCATCATATACCATAAGCTAATCAATTTTGCTTCTCCATACATGATCGCTATTCTTCACAATAAGTGTTGATTGCCTGCGGTTTGTACTACGTAGGCTAATTTTTTATATATTTCATTCAATATACGAGAAGTTTGGATCTATTAAATATTGTTAGAGATTTTTGAGGAGCAATCGCATTTTAATTTGTATATGTTGTGGTCGAGTTTCCAGCTCGTTTGATCCTCTGACAATGATAAAATACGTAGTTCCATTTACCTCCAAGTACTATAGTAAAATTCTAATGCCTAGTTTCATGAAAGTTCAATTATTTTGAACAAGAATCCACTTCAATGCTGGTTGGCTTGGTTCTAGTTTATTTAGTGAGTAAATAAAATAAAATTTTATGTGTCTTCTAAAACAGATTGAATGTCACAAAAAGCGTTTTAAATGATGTTGAAAATTGCTGCGTGAAACCACTTGATCTTTAATTTCAACCATGATTTTAAAGTTGTATAAAAGAACATCTAAAAGCAAAAGGATCATCAACAGACTAAATCCTAAAGGACAAATGAAAATCATTTTCATCCTTTGAAGACTAAATTGGAGAGATTATCGTTTTGTAAGGTTCCTAATCTTGGTACTTTCATGTATTCATTGCTGTATCATGATATGATCTAATCAACGCAGGGAACCTAAGAATATTTTAAACTGGACCAAGACGAACCCAGCCACATTCTGCATTTATAATCTCTAATGTTCTTAATAGCCAAATCAGATTATTGCCATTTATTATAATGAATATCATATACATATCACATACATTAAAGCTTCTTTCTTCACTTTAACACGATTTCTATTAAGATAGAAGATATAAGCACATAATAGGCTATCTAGATTAGGCCATTTATCAAGTATTAATTATCATGTAACATAGTGTCAGGACTACCTGAAAAACCTGGAAAGCTTGGGAAAGTCAAGGGAATTTCAATTTGGACCTGGGTACGTCAGGGAAAGTCAGGGGAATTTTGATTGAGGTCAGGAAAAATCACAAAACTGTAATAATAACTGTAAAAACTGTAATAAAAAAATCGGTTGTGAGGCATATTTTATTTTTTCGTGTGACCCGTTGGCAGTCTACTTTAGAGATGGGCGAACGCTGCATTTGATAGCCGCATTCGGGCTGCGTTTTCAATAGCAACAATCCTTGCGCCATCTCCAATCGATTGCCAAACGCGGTCCCAATTTCAGAAATACATTTGAAACTAACGGTTGTGGATGCGTTTACAAACGTTTCGGATGCCAAATCAGTATCTCATATCTGTGGTTTGACGAACAGAGATCAGTAAGCTTCGAGATGATATTATGATCCATCAGTTTCTTTCCATAATCGAAGGTGCCAAGTATACTACCAAACATCACCTGCCAAAAAGTTTGCGATCCCTTGTTCTGGTGGGGGCAGATAAAAACAATCTATTCGAGGTTATATCAGCTTGTCTTGAAAAGACTTTGTAATACGGGTACTCAAATCCCAAGCGAGAGGATTTTTTCAAAAACGAGACAAATTTCTTTAGTGATGACGCAAGTCGAATTAAATATCGGAAAAACATTGAGGAAAATATATGTATGCCATAATTCATATCAAAAAGTTTGTAAAGATATAAAGAGAAAATTCAAGAATGAACGGCTATTTCATTGTTGTTTTAATACACCTACTCGATATTTTGAATTTCTTTTTGATTGATTTCTTGTTAATGATATTGCCATAGCAGTTGATTTCTGTCAGATACAAACTAGGCTAGGCTTTTTCATTTGAAAGAAATATCTACTACAGTAATTTGGCCATTCCAATCTGAACACTTTTCAATTTGAACTTGGAGCACGGAGCATGAAATCAACCAAAACAGCAAAAAAGTCCATTAGAGATGAGTTATATATCAAGAAGTTACTAGAAGTTCAAATTAAAAATTAACTCCGATTATTTGAATGCTGTATCGCTCAAAACCACCAGAACATTCTATTTTTTTTTGTGAACTGTTGCCGTTCAAATAAGTCGGCTCATTTAAGTGAACGCTTTGTTCAGAGTCGCTCATCGAAATGAACTGTTTTTGCCTTATATCACTAGACTACTTCTGGCATATGCCATGTTCCTCGTGGTAATCACCTAGTTTGCCTCTATTAACTTATTTTAGATCAATAACAGAGGTTACTCAAATGGTCACTGTTCAGGCCTGAACTAAATAGCTTTTATGAAAAGTCCCCTTATAATTTATTATTTAAACTTAAAAATCACATCAATAAGGAAAAACAATACATATTTAGTTTCAGTGGTTTTATGTCAGAGTAATTTTAATTTTTGCAGTTTCTTCATTAGTGGCGTGCAAGTCATGTTCCTATCAAACAATTTAGTCAAACAAATTTGAACCCAATGTACTCATGTTGCTATATTGATATTGATATTGATAGGAAATAGGATATATCACAATGAATTTAAATTGCTGACTAATTGCGGCACTCGACTCCAACGAGAAACTAATAATAGGTCCTCATTATCTTTTGATATAAATTTATCGTCTAAAATGTGTGAAAAATTATCTAGTGGAAGCAATCGAAACTGAGTCTAGGCGCTCCAAATGGGCCATAGTTCAGAACCGTTCAACAAACAATCATAAAAAATTTCAACCTACTACCAAAAATTTGATGTTTTAAGGTTTATTTCAAGCAAATGCCGAAAATTACGATTGAAAGTGCCAGCAAAACAAGATTCTGTAGATAATGTTGAAAACCATTTCATGAACTCTCCATTTGATGATGGGCTTATAATATTGGTAGGTGGTCAAATTATTGATATGTAAACAAAACGTTACTCCACACTCCACAATCATAGACGCTCTCCTAGAAAAATTTAAAAGTAATTTGAAATAAAATTTACGTAAATCAAGAAGATCACACCAATCAGACGGTTTAAAAATACCTTCAAAACTTTTCAACAATGAAGATATCTACAGAAGGCAAAAACAATGCAATGCTCATTATTAGATTTACAAGGATGTTAACGATCATTCAGTAATTTGCGTTCGACGATTAGGTTTGTCATCATTCAGTAGTTGAATTTCGTATGTTAAGGGTGGACTTCTCGATGATAACTTTGCCCAATGGCTCGTTACGAACTCAACCAATAACGGAGTTAGAGTTAGTTGCAGTAACTCAAACTAAATGGTCAACCTTGTAATCATTTAGCCCGTTACTGAAACTATAGCTATAAACCAAGCATGAATACACAGCTAGGTGTTGCAATGTGCTTAGTTTGTGGAAGAGAAGAAGCGCGGGGTGAAAACGTATTTTCAGTAAAACGACAACAAACCGGCTGGCTCTCCCATACCAAAATCCAAGATGGCTGAACTGTGAATTTTGGCAGATTGGAAACACCTTAGTAGTGTATTCATTCTTGCTTATAACTCCGTTACTAGTGGAATTCAAACTACAAACCCTTATAGAGTTGTAAAAACCTTCGTACTAGGAAGTCCCCCATACAAGATATTTGAAATTCAGCTTCTGGAATGTGTTATTGACAAACTATCAAATGATCGAATGCAAATTACTCAACGATCGTTAACATCCTTTGTTTGCAAATCGTGAGATATTTTGTCATGAACTTTTCAAACTGCGACTGTTTGCATATTTACTCTACAAGCGAAATTGTAGTCATGTTAACAGATGGCTATGTTTATCTCTAGATTATTGCCTACTTATATGTTTTTAAACCAAAACACTATATAAAAAAACCTGCAAATTTCCAGTATTGCATCTGCTGCTTTGATTTTTTTGTAGATTTATTAGAGTGATCTTATATGTTACAAAAAATCAATAAACGTTTCTTTGATGTTTAGAAAACAATTTTATCAGGAAATATTCTGGTTGATGTTGGAGAATTTTGTCCAAAAATAAATTCCAGTGAGACAGACTGGATTCGGAAGTTTTTGCACGATTTACATTTTTCTCAATTCTTAATTCATCCTAAATGTTTAACGCATAATAATAACCATGTGATTTTTCTTTTGAATTATTTAGGAATTTTTTAAACGTCTCGTAAAATACTTTGGTGGCAAACTGAAATCGCACCATTGAATGAACCAGCGAAAAAATCGTTTAAAACATAACCATGTGTACTTTGAATATCTTCTGAGGCTAATTATAATTATTTCTTTCTCAAATTTTCCCAAATTACTTCAAAATTCCCCTTAAAATAAAAAAAAAAAATGTCTTGTAGTTTCTCTACCTAAAAAACTTAATAGATTGTATGGTAATACTCAAATTAAAATGTATTTGTGGAGGGATGTATATAAAAATATGCAAAGGAAAGGAATCTTCAAATATTTTTCCACGAGTTCCTCAAAAAATTCCATTAGATATTTTTATAAAGCTTCAATGCCGTCAGCTGTTGAAAAGTCTATCATCGAGTTGAGAGTAATTGAAACTTCTGTAAAAAAAACAATGCTGTAATTCTAAAAATGATTGATCCACTTTTGGAAGCTGAAAGTAAATAAATCAAACTCGATACAAAATAAATGGCGACGTAGCTTTCCTTGTATTTCAGGCTAGTTATGCCACTCTTTTCTCCGAAGGAACTGAGCATATTCAAACCAAAATATTTAAAGTATCGCAGTGGTTATGTTTCGTTAATGACTCATTAAAAGTGCTGAATAGATTTGTGCGAAAGAATTGTTGGAATTGAATTCTTGAATATCTGTAAGATTGGTAAGTAGTAAGTGATGATTATCAGAAATCCATACACCCTATGAAAGTGAATAGGCATTCTTATTCCAAAAGTATACTTCAGAGAAGGTTGTGCCTTCTGGCGTCTTTGACAATACCTGCAAATCCAAAGTATTTTTAAATGAAATTTAAAGTGATTTCTTTAGAAGCTCCTACGACGTTTGGAAAGAGTTCCAAAATCTTGTCAAAAGATAAGATAATACAAGATTTCAAACAAATTTCTAGAAAGATTGCGAAAATTTCAACGATTTGCAGCAGCCGTGGAGCTTTATTTCGCCCCTGTGGAGAATTCTCAAGGTTGATAGAGGGTACCAGAAAGCTATAACATTTTTGGAGCCAATTTGTGTGTAATACTGAATTATAATAATCTTTCGGGAGCTCTATGCATTCACTAGAATCTTTGTGGAAACGACCAGAATTACCTGCCATTTATTACAAAAACTGCTTTCGTCAAGTGAACGGCTTCCAATAACTCAGGAACTCTGTTTGGTTTTCATGCATTCATTCATTTCATTCTTCAACATGTGCAAGGATTTTCAAATGCTTAAGAATTGGAAAAAAATCATACCTGGAATTTTGGAGAAATTACTGGAAATTCAGGAAAGTCAGGGAATTTTATTTTCTAATATGAGTCGACACCCTTACGTAAGAATATGAGAAAGAAAATTGAATGTATGTAAATATAGCACATTTTAGTTACTTGATAAAGTATCGTCGCCGTCGTCGCCGGGTCTCGCCGGGAAACATCTTTTGCTTGGGTGAGGATAGGGAGCTAAATGTCGTGTTAGTTGAAAATCCATGCTTATTTGGACAGGTATGTACCACACATGTTTCTGGACAGCATAACAAAGGAAACAGTAGCGACAATCTTTGCCTAGTAAATTCTAAAATATCTTTTATAGAATTCATAAAGAAGACACACGACGGTGTTAACTTTGACAGATCTACAGATAGGAAGATCAGTAGAATGCTTACAATAAATTCTAGATAAATTAGAATTAAAATCTGATTATTGTGCGGTACGGAAAAAGTTCTAAATCACATATCAAAGCTTTTCCTCAATTTTTTGAATATTTTCCAAAAATTCACCTATCATACAGTTTCAAACTTCTTCCGTAATATACATGAATCAGATTTTAATTACATTTTAAATTAGAATTCTATTATAAGCATTTTAAAATGATCTTCCCATGCTGTGCTGCAAGGATATCTCAAAGTTGACACCATCGTGTCTTCTTCTTTATTTCTACTGGATTCATTCCATGGGCACCAAGTTACTCTTTATCATAATATTTACTATCATAATTGCATAATTGACGGCTAATATGAATAGGCGCATGTAATAAGTCTCATATGTTACAACGAAAAACATTAAATTCTCTTTGTATCATTGAAAACAAGAACGTATTATTCATTGTGATTATTTTCATATAATTATGCTGCAGTCTCCTAGAAGAGGTTTAAGAAGCACAGAAAGCACGTGCTATCAAAGCATTGCCTAATTCTACCCCACTGTGTCGGCTACCAAATCAGAAAGGAGCGGAAAAGATTAGTTCGAACCTTATTCAAAAAACTCCCAATTTAATCAGTTGGAAATTGAGGAATTTAATAGTCATTACATTTCCATCCACTTCTCCACTTCTATCTGTTAACTATCTCTAAGCTTTGTGGAAAAGCTTTTCTTTGGAAGCTCCCTGCTCCTACCCTGAGTAAAATTATTATACCCCTAAATTTTCAAAGCAGACCAGCAATCTAAGTTACTGCTTCAGTTCAGTGAATCGTGTCATCTAAGTACTGCACTGGTAGGATAATAACATACTACCGTTACCAGCATCGGTTTGTCCGACTGACTGGTGCGGTAGTTCACTGTTTGTTTGTGCATTGTCATCGTCAACAACCGTAATCAGCCCTATCCTATCAATCGGGTTGTTACCCCGTCGGTCGGTTGCTAGTGGTTGAAGTAGTGCCTATTCGTTCCTTTCCATTCCGTGAGAATCATTCATTATTTTTCCCCATCGTGTTGCTACATCTACGGGCGCTGGTACGAACATGCTCTTCTTTTTCAC
This sequence comes from Armigeres subalbatus, assembly GCF_024139115.2. NCBI lineage: Eukaryota > Metazoa > Arthropoda > Insecta > Diptera > Culicidae > Armigeres > Armigeres subalbatus. The sequence continues at coordinate 160,337 of NW_026942828.1, read as the reverse complement.
ACCACTTCGTTTCACGAGCTCGTGAAAGATGATGAACGAAAGCGAACGCCCTGTACGCACACAGTGACGCCAGAAAATTTTTGGTGGATAAATATCAACATTTTTATTATCCTTGGCGACATTTTGGAGGAATAAGTACATATCCACTCGCACAATTAAAAACGACCTGCACATTGGTGCTATTGTTCTGTATAAATTGAGTAGTTTCGTTACGCTTCTATATCCACTGGTTTGTAATACGACCATGCGTAGGGGGAATCCGTTGCTTTTCCATCTCATGGAAATTTTCATATTATATCTATCAAGCATCGCAAAGCATGAAAAAAACTCAAAGGTGCAGCCCAACTCGGTTGAACGCAATAAGACGTTGACGTAGGGGAAATAGAATAGATTAGGTTGCCAAACTGAAGCCAAAATTTTCTATTGTTCCGGAGTCAAACATTGAAGATTGAGGCTATGTTCGTTTTAGATCTTATATTGAGAAGTATTGTTGTTATTTGGGAAAAAAAATAAACTTAGTTCGAAAGTCATGTATTTTTGCAATAATTGCTTTCAATGTATTTTGAGTGGAAAATTAATAGGAAATTGTCTAAAAAGCACTCAAATGAAAATTCATGCGATTCAGCAACTGATTGGAGCAGAAAATAAGTGTAAACCATCGTAAAGTCATGTAGAGTCTCACGCATTTGTGCGCCCTCATGCATCATGCGGAAAGAGAAATTTGAAGAGCGAGAAATGTTTGACAGCCAAGTAACTGCGTAACAATTTTGTTTATGAGAGTGATTTCAAAATATCCCTCAACTAAACTTGAGAGCAGAAAAGCACATGTATCTGAAGTAATCTTCCAGAGCTGTATGTAATGTACAGGTTTTCGACTTTTCTGTTTTCAGACTTTTGGTTTCGAAAACAAGCGTTTTTTCAAGCCTTAGGTGTATCTGTTTTCGCTGTTTATCCTGTGCTCCTGAAATTGAGTGAGCATTATGAACCATGGTAATGTATACAATTTTTACATTTGAAAAGGATGATAAAAACAAATTCTTTCAAATAATCGAGGATGATAAATAACACTCTTTAAGCGATCACATATCAAAAATTATCAATTGATAAAAACTCGTCAGAGAGTAAGAGTCGTTCGATAATTGTATCTCGATTCGAAGCCATTGTAGGTAAAATGACCATACGTAAATATTATAATACACTGGAATAATTTATACGCAGAGGATAAGGGCTGCGTAAATTAAAATAACGTAAAAACCGCGTAAATTCCAAAATATGTCTGAATGTACCGCGAGAATCCTGAAATGCGAATGAAAAAATCGCATACAAAAGCGATTCGTGTGAACAAAAACGCATAAAAAGACTTCAGTGGAAGAAAATTAAAAACTACCGAGAAACGGCTGAGATATCAAAAGTCAAAGTCTATCAGTATTTTCGTGACGTTCTTCGTCAAAAAATACAGCCCCAACATCGAAGCTTCTCTTTGCTAACGCCTAATACATGTTAACACGCGTGCTCACTGTTGAAAAAGAAACACAGAAATAAAAACAATCAATCAAATTCCTTTTGCTAAATGTCTTGGCTGTGCATATGCATAATAGATTTATTTTAAAAGTTGCACGGCCAAGATATTTATTTAACAAAAAAATGATTTTCGTACGGCCGAGTAGCCGAATAATATACAATCCAATTAAATGATAATAATTTTAAATGACTAATGACAGATCCAGTTACAATTACAATTTAAAATATTGCTATGGAATAATCACGTATTCTCTAGAGCTAATATCATACCGTTGTGGCTCCTACTACGGCACTGTAGTCCAGTTCTGACGCGGGGCCGAACACCAGACAAATCTGATCTTGACTGATCGAGCGTCTGTCTCACTAGGAGTAAGTTTCATCCTACAAACATTTGTTCAGACATCCAGAAACTGGCACATCTTCCCTGGCAGCTAGTATCTAGCGTATTTATTACTCTCTTATTCCGGTAGACTCGAAGCATACAGCTTGTTCGGTCTATTACCTAGTAAAATCGTGATCTCTTTAAATATTGTCGCGAAATGAAACATTTAATTTCGCGACAATATTTCAATGAACCGCGATTTTTGAAGTATTGTATGAGCCAGACGAACTGTTTGGCTGAGCTCGAGAAAAAAATTGGTCATTGGCTTAACTATTTAAATTATGCTATGTCGTTAGCAAGGATCCGAGGTAGACGCATTTCAAATCAATTTCGGAAGGTATCCCCTGTCTATCGTCGTAACACTGCTTCCCCAGGCGGGCACTGTCGCACTCGGTTCCGCCCATAAGCATGTACTTTGTAGCAACGTTTTGACGCATTCACCACCAGTCCAAATCTCTTTGTTGTTTCACGTTTCAGGCGGGTGCACAGTTATGCCACTTTTGTAAATGTTCGGCTGACAATATCCATGTCATCCGCGAAACAAATAAATTGACTGGATCTGTTGAAAATCGTAAATTCGGCTTTTACGCCATTTGGTATGATGATCTGGGATATCACTTTGTAGGCGGCGTTAAGGATGGCGACCGCTCGAAAGTTCTCACACTCCAGCTTGTCGCCTTTCTTGTAGATGGGGCATATAAACTCTTCCTTCCACTCCTCCGCTGTAGCTGTTCAGCTTTCCAGATTCTGACTATCAATTTGTGCAGGTAAGTGGCTTGCTTTTCCGGGCTTCATCTTGATGAGCTCAGCTTCGATACTATCCTCACTAGCTGCTTTATTGGTCTTTTAGCTGTTGGATGGCATCCTTGCTTCCCTCAAGGTAGGCTGGTTGGCTTCCATCGTCCGCTGAACTGACGTGAGCATCTCCTTCGCCGCCTTGACTTTCAGTGTCTTGTACTCTCAGCGCCATTCAAATGTTCCTCATAGTGCTGCTTCCAATTCTTCGATCACCACACGTTCACCCGTCAAGATGTTCTCATCCATATCCAGGCACATTTTCTGGCACGCGGTACGAAGCCTTGCGGGATGCGTTGAGCTTCTGATAGAACTTCTGTGTTTCTTGGAGAACGGCACAGTTGTTCCATCTCCTCGCATTATCCGCTCCTTCCAGGCGGCGACTCCTCGCGCTGCATCCCTTTCCCTCCAGAATCTGTCTGCACTTTTGGTCGAACCAATCGTTCCGTAGACTTCATCCCATATGCTCCGACGTTGTTCTCCGCTGCGTCGTTAATGGCCGGACTGTATTCCAGCAGTCCCCTCAAGAGGGGCCCCATCGAGCTCACCCTCTTCCGGTTAGCTGCCTCGAGATAATACTGCGGCAGATGCAGTGGCGACATCAGTTTGCTTCTAGCCGCTCGGTAAGTAGTACCGCGGCGGTTGTCGGTACTGAACATTGTTGATGACGACAGTTTAATCCATCACCAGATAGTGGTCAGAGTCGACAAGCGGCGCCACGATATGTCCTGATATCGATAATATCGAGGAAGTGCCGTCCATCAATCAGAACGTGGTCGACTCAGGATTTTGTCTGCAGTGGTGATCTCCAGGTGTACCTGATATGGGAGGCTGTGTTGCCAGCGGTGCTGCGAAGGGCTACATTCTTGGAGGCGGCGAAACTGGGCACCAGTCGCAGGTTGTTTTCGTTTGTCAGTCGGTAAGCGCTGAACTTCCCAATAGTCGGTCTTCAAACTCCTTCTCTTGGCAAACCGGAGCGTTCAAACCCGCTATGATGATTTTGATATCGTGGCTTGGGCAGCTGTCGTACTCACTTCCTTTCAGCTGCGCGTAGAACGCGTCCTTATCATCATGGGTGCTTCCGGAGTGTGGGCGGTATGGACGCTGATTGCGTTGAAGGATACAACCGGACCTTTGATCCTCAACCTGCAATATCTCCTTTCATTGATCGGGTCATCACCCAATCACGCGCCTTTGCATATCGCCCATCACTTTGAAAGATGCTCCCAGCTCGTGTGTGTTGCCGCAGCTCTGGTAGATGGTAAGGATTACCTCTAAACGTTCGCACCATTGATCCTATCTCCAACAAACCTCCTGTATGGAGAATAGACGCTGTTATGGAGCTGATCCCTGACATAGAGAATAGACGCTCATTAAGATTTGCACTCCCTCCGGAGAGGAGCAACTCCTCCTTCCCAAGTCAACATACGACCATAGTTCCCACTGAGGTTGATTAACGATCTTCCCTAAGGTTGCTCTATCCCGGCCAATGCTACATCGGGAGGTAGGAATAAGAGTTGCTCAAAGAGGCTACCCAAGCAATCAAAAGTTCGTCACGGCATACCAAAATCCCTCTCAGTTTCTAAGAGTTCATATAAAATCTCCGACAGCACTTTCTAGCTGATTAAGAGGCTAAATAAGTCTTGAAGTTACTTCTGGATCCCGAAAAGGTCCAATGTGAACCTTTAAGCAACTTCAAGTTCTAAAGGTGCTCTAGCAACTACAACATGAAGAATAAAGGCTTCCTAATAGCGTCATAAAACTCTGAACATAAAAGTTCCTAACAAGCCCACGTGCGAACCTTCTAAGCGACTTCTATGTTTTCAAACGTTCACAACTAAAATTTTCATGCAAAACCTAATAAGAAAAAGAAGTTTATACATAGTCATTTTATCAAAGTTTATTCAAAAGTTTAGGCCAAAATTGATTTTTCATATTATACCTATTTAACGCAATCATAAGAAAAAATAAGGATGAAGTGAGATTCGAACACGCATTTACACTTCGCATTACAGCCGCACCAGCTAACCACTACACTATCGAGGTGTTGCACCCAGATGCAAAGACTATACTTTAAATTTCATCATTATATGGACCGCGAGACAAGGTCTATTTTATTACTTCAGGTACGCGAAGTTACCAAGCCAATGGGGTACGCTTTAACGAGCATTTGCCGTGCTAACAGTGTACATACAGGTAAATATGATTATAAAATAATATACTTTTTATCTTTAATTTGTTCCAGATACAGGTACACTTCTGGCAGCCCCTGCTGTGGATCGGTTTGCCGGTCTGTGTGCATTCGTTATAACTCGATTCGGATGTGAAATTTTCTTATACAGAGTCAAAGCAGTCCAGCAACATGCGAGTGAGCCGGGAGAAGTTAGGGTCGTGTCGCGGAGGGGACCTCAGTAAGTTGTTTTTGCTGTGGAAAAACGGAAAACTTGCATTAGTTTGCCCGTCCGGAAAAGTCGGTAATGAAAATAAAATTGCATCGCGTTCGACGGCTAAAGTTTGATTGTTGAATTCCCAAAGTGCGATCCGTTTCTGATTCGGGAGTGGTCGAGCTCGAGTGGTAAATTGGACCGTCGTCGTCTGATGGTCGTTCCCGTTCGTCGGTGGTGGTAGTGCGAGTGAGTAAGTGTGGAATATTGGGAAGTGTTGTGTGCGGGTGGGTCGTTTACAAGGGGTGAGCAGGATGGAAACTTCAATGACGACGAGATGACGTCTGACACGAAGAAGACTACATCAGCAGCGGCAGCATCTCGTGTCAGTGTGTGGAAACGAACGGGCGCAAAATGATGATGATGATGATGATTGTGATCAATGGCGGTGATCGCATGAGTGACTAGTTTGCAAAAATTTATTTCCAAAAATTAGAGCTCTTTATTTACCTTTGTCGTGTAGAACAAAGCCAGTCAAAATGCTATCATTTCACTCTAAAAGCAAACTTTTCATATAAGCCTCGAAGACCAATAGGTTGACGAACTGAACAAAGATCTGTACTGCCCATAAATTCATAACAGTCCCATGTTTGTTTGATTTCATATATTAAATTTTGTTTTTATGTTCTACCCGTTTTTAGGGCTACATCCTAATCTAGCTAAAGGAGGGCTGGGGCCTCGTACGTAGTTTTTTTTTGTTGGGACATAGAACCACTGCGTCCATTGAGTTGAACTTTTGTGGTATAGTGGACAGTTAGTGCTTATTATTGGCAATAACATATTTCTAACGAAAACCCTGCCATTAGTTGAGGTTCATCCATCTTTGCTCTGAATCATTGTTACAATATAGTTTAGCACGCCATTACTGCCATATTACTTACATTTTCTCCGCCCATTCTCACTAATAAAGTTAAGCGCTAGAAAATGCGGGCAGTATAGGTTCGCGCATATGCGGCATTTTGGTTGGTCCAATTACACCTTTTTCTACTCGTGATGCGAGTATTGCCATCCCTGACATAGAGAACAAAATTTAATTATTTGTTCTGGGTACAGCTCTTCGATGAACCTACGCTAAATGGAGTTATATCCTCCTCTCCTCCACTTGACCAGATCCTAGGCTAATCATTTCCAGTCGCTCTGAAAGTTGAGCGCCTTCTGGTTCTACTGCAAAAAAGCATCGCTTGCAGGCGACTTCCACGAAGCCTACGGCCTCTTCCGGGTAATCTGCTGAATATTATCTTAGCTTGGCGCTCTTCCGACATACAAACAACGTGTCCAGCCCACCGTAGTCTGCCGTGTTGTATAAGCTTAATAATATCCTGCCTTTTATACACTTGGTATAATCCGTGTTTTCTGCGAAGCCGCCTTATGGCATTCCTCTGTTTACCGCCGAATATTGTGTGCAGCACCTTCCTCGAATGCTTCGAAAGATAAACCTTACGCTCAAATACGCGCGAACCTACTGCCTGCATATTTCTGACGCTTGCTTTATACATCCACACGTTTCGCAGTCTCAAGAATTTAGTAGTTGGCGAAAAACTCAAGCAAATCAAGCATAATTTTTCAAAACGACGTATGTAACAATTATGAGGATTCGAGAAATCCTTTGCAGAAAGTTGGCAAAACTTTTTCTAAAACTGTTTTAAAACTGAATCTTTTTTCAATACTTTTTCCGCTGGCATGCATCAGTACATGACACGTAATAAGCGCGTTTCACATCAAAGCTCCGTCTATCTAAATTCACTGTGAGAAACGATAAAATTATATATACACCGGTATGCTGCACGTACGTAGGTGTACATTGGTCGGTTTTCCATAGTGCACGATTGACGTAACAGTTTTGTTTAGTTTTGCTTTTTTGTTACATAGGTCGCTCTTAGTTCCATGAACCAGATGGCGGTAGTGAGCAGACGTCAAACTCGAGCGTCAAACGATGTGTACGCCACGAGTGATCGATTGGCCAACTGATTAATTTTTGAATTGACCAGTAAATCATTGAATGATGGAAATTTGACGAGTGATATGACTGTGCGTGTACCAACAAACCTTCATATTACGCTTAACAAGTGAAAAGGGCCGAAAAGGGCCTACAACCATAACCTAAACATTTAGAAAATCCCGTTCGAATAAAAAGGCATTGCAATTTCAAATCCCATTTCGCAGATTTACGATATTTCAAGCAGCAAAAACTTCTAAAAGCACATAATCAACACTGTTTATGCATCCATAACCTTATTTGCATCGAAAATAACCAAAAAAATGTATAGAAATCGATAAAAGAAAATTTTGAGTCCACACTTAAAATAGATTTAACTGTTCGGTAATTTTTTTGACGAAAAACTACGGTAAACATAAAAAATTACAGTATGTTCGGTTAACAAGAATAATTTTACCGGAAATCGGTAACATTTTACCGAACAAATTGTAATTCCAAAATGATTTGACAGAGTTCGGTATCAAAACTTACAGTTCGTTCTGTAAAATCGAATTATTGCCGTACATGGTAAATTTTATACCGAACATACTGTAAAACCAATTAGGTATTACAGAATTTCGGTAAAGTGTTAATCTGTCAAACTGTCAACACTATTTTAGTTCAATCAGAAGCTAGCGGTTGCTTCGAAATATTAAGAAAAAGTCAAACATTTTTATCGGAATAAAACAGGTATATTTCGTTCTTGATCGTTTAAATCGTTCATCAATGCATTTATATCTTTCAGCTTCTTCTTGTGGCAATGCATTTCTTCTAGGAAAGGTCTGCGTCTTCTACATTTCTTGAATACGGCACCGGCTCAATGGCGTGATACGTGTTTTAGATGTTCCATATATGGAAGCCGTGATTGATTTTTATTAAATTGAATGATAAATAAAGAAAACATTTAAATACAGAAAATTCATGTTTGGAACTACATGTTTGTTTTATTTGATAACCTTTGGAAGCATAAAAATAACATATATTTTGACTAATTAAAAAAAAAGAACAGAAACGTTCGGTAATTTCACTTTCCAAATTACCGAACTGTACGGTAATTTTTGACAGATCATCACAAAATAAAAGTACCGAACGATCTGTAATCGTTTCATTTACCGAACTGATTACCGTACGTTCAGCTGTTGAAAGTTCGGTAAAAAATTACCGTATACTGTAAAATATTCTAAGTGTGTATATTTCATTTTTTCTCCGGAATAGGTCTTCTTGATAAGTCACTCTGTGTTTGCTTGTCATTCATATAGACCCTTTGTTTATGGCATTTTCAAACGTTAACATGGAATAAGTAATCATCAGTCTCTGCCGCCCTTTGCTTTTAAATAAAAGAATCATGAGGCGACTTTTCGAAATTTAGGTATATCGATTGCATGGGACAAATTTCCATATGGCGTTTGATTGAAGTTCTTACGTCCAGTTTCCTCAGTGAAGTTCAATGTAAGGGCTGTTACATGAAAAGGCCTATTGCTGTTCAAAATAGGATTATTTACATTTTGCGAATTGCGTCATTTCGAAAAAGAATTCAATAAAAATATCAACTGACAGCATTTTGTTACCCCAAAAAGACAGCACAAAGGCATCGCGAGTAGAGATGTCGTAAAATCTAGATTAATCGATTACTCTCGACTCTTGACGATTATTGAATCGATTCATTGTTGAGTAGTGATCGATTCACAACGATTATCACAACGATGAATCGATTATACTAATGACACACTGGTGGTACAAGTACCATGGTACAAGAATCTTGAAATGAGTACCATACCAATTATTGTCTTTATTAAAGATAGTCTTGGAATAATTTTTTTGTTCTCTTGTACCATGGTACAAGTACCACAGGTGTGTCCTTAGTATTAATCGAAGTAAACGACATCTAAGCGTATAGTCGTAAAATCCCGAATAATCGATTAGTAACTTCAAAATTATTCATTCAAAATTAATCGATTATCACAACGACTAATCGAATTAATCGATTAATTTGCGACATCTCTAATCGCGAGTACTTATAAATAAAACAAAAAAAAATACATGCAAAGTACCACGAGTTAGCAAAATTTTGTTCAATATTAAATTCCAATATAATCTAGCACCTAATTCTGTAGCGGTTTTGGCTAGTGTCATGGAATCCACTGTTAAAATTAAGCAAGAACCGGGACTCAAATCGAAAAGAGTTAATTCTTCCGTGCCGTCAATGCCATCCGCAGCAACGACAGCTCCCATTCCTACCGGTGTAACCATCAAAACCGAACGTCTTACATCGTTTCGTGTTCCGCGGGATCTAACTTTAGGTGGACTGGCCAACGGTCGAGCTGTGAAACCAGTAACAAATAAAAAAGTGTACACACCAAATTTGAATGCAGTGAGGAACAAAGACACGTAAGCATCTAATTTATAGACTTGAATATGCTTTATTGTCTGTTACTTATTAGATTCTAAAATTTCAGGAATGTTAAAACAGCATCAACGGGACCGAAGCAGAGAGTCAAATCAGAACGCAAAGATAAAGCCGGTGGTCGAAAGCAGAGCTCGCTGGTCCAGACCGCTGGTATTTTCTCTGAGGGTCTGGCCCAGCGCGTGCTTCAGCAACGTTCAAAATATGACAAATACAACAGTTCTGCGAAAGAGCCGGGGGAAGCAATCCGGCGTCCAGTTTATCGAACCGAAATTAAGGTTGATCCGGAAGACGAGCGGAAACGTATTTCGGACCTTTTTGGGGACGCCGAAGAGGATGAACTACCTTCGGAAGAGGTGAAAAAGTATGAAAATCAAATGTTGAGGCCCGTACGTCTGGACAATTGTAAGTATTATAGAAGTTGTCTCGTTCATTTTTACAATATTGTCAAAACATGGTGCTGCTTGATTCTCATTTCAGTGGATTACAAATTCAAGGCTTTGAAGCCCGAAGTCAAAGATGAAAATCCAAAACCGCAAGCAGGCGAATTGCTCGAATCTATCAAAGCGACTGATAACCAGAACAACTTCTTCCTGCTGCAGCTTCCGGATGCATTACCTGGGAAAACCGACTCGGAAGTGCGGAAAACGGAACTCAATGGAACTGGAGAAGAGGAGGCAAAAACTGATCCGCAGCGTTGCACAGTTCGAGAGCTGGAAGAAGGTTACATCGGGAAAGTGATTCGATATCGATCGGGTAAAGTCAAATTGCTTCTAGGAAACACAGTGTTCGATCTGTCCATGGGTATGGATAGTGGATTTTTACAGGAGCTTGTGTCGATCACACAACAAATCCGGAAGAACGAAGCAGGAATATTATCAATCTGGCGGCGATTAAATCTAAACTGAACGCCTCACCGGATTGGGAACATTTATTTAAGAAGTGATATTTATTAATAAATCGTTGAATGAATCGTATTTCATTACGTTTTACTACGTCAATGAATCTAATAACAATCTTTTGTAGTAAACTTATCATCCCTTGATTGTTTCCTGAGCTTGTCCCTCTTCGTTCCTATGTATATTACCATTCAAATCAATCGCAAAGTTAAAACTCATTGGTTGAACTAAAGCCATTTCTATAGCCTTTATCGATATTATCTCGAGTAATGTAGCTACTGGATAATTCTTTCTCTCCGTCGGACTCGTTGCTCTACTTGTTCGAGATTTTTCCTGATCCCTTTGTTCTTTGGCAACCAATTTTTCCAGAATGTAATTCTTCCTTTGTTCTCGTTCGTCAGCAAGCCTCTTGTCGCGAACTTCCCCAACTTTTTGGTTCCACTCATCGTTGATCCTCTGCACTTCTTGCCATTCTGCCGCTTCCTCTTCGGGTGTTTGAATGACCATACCGGCACGGGATATCAGTTTCGAAGCCTCGACCTCATCCATCAGAAACCGACGCACGGCCTTCATCTGGGTGTGATAGATATTGTGCAGCCGTTTTAGCTCGATTGCCTCTTCCTCCAGTTGCTTGTGCCGTTCTGGGACGCGGAACAGTTTGCTCTTGGCCGTGCCGAGGAAACGTGGCTTACGACGGTAGCACACCGCTGTGAAGTGCAGCATACGGGTTGATTGCTGCTGCACATTTAGAATGCATTTGGATGTCCATAGACCGACGGCACTGGCAATACCGGACATTTTTAGGTGTTTGGAGGCGTATTGACAAAAACTTAAACACGGTTGGATAATCTGTGCTGTGGAATCGATCGCAAAGCACGACCCCCGTGGGTGAAAATCACGAAAGTCCGAATCGGTAAACGGTCTGTCAACATACCGTCAACATGCTGTCTAATTATAACAGTTTGTGTGACATCGGTGTTCTTCGATTTTACTGCTTAGACATTTTGCCGCTTTTGCCAAAAACACAAATTTGCATTCACAGAAAAAAGATTCCGTGGTAAAAATTATAGTCGTTTTGCTTTTGGCAGCGCAGTATCATCACTTGCAGAGTATATGTAATTAAGAGTGGTGACATGTGCCTCATTTGACAGGTCTCTTGCTCGTTTGGAACACGATTTTGTATGGGAATGACAGATGAATTTTGTTCCAATTCTGACAGTGTCGCCACAATAGAGGAAATAAACTATAGAGGACGATTGTCGCTGCGGTTCCCTTTATTGTCATCGTCCCCAAACATGGTGGGTACCTATCTGTCAAATCGTACTGATTTTTCCTTCGTTGACATTTATGCCCTATCCTCGCCAGCAAAATGCCCTATCTTTCGCCAGTGAAGTCACTTGAATCGAACGCGAACTGAACGTGTAAAACCTTGTACGAAAAGAAAGTTAAACAAGTTCAACTTTTGGCAAGTCAATTGAATTCAACTGACTTGTTCAATTCACTTGTCCTGTCAAAACGTAGCATAACATTAGCGCAACTGACAGGTGACTAAATTTGGAAGCGCGGTAAGAGCGCTGCTATTTTATCAACCATCAAACGTCACCAGTACGAAATACAGCAACTAAATTGATAGCCGAAAACAGTGACCGATATGAAAACGAGTGATATGAAAACTAAAATGACAGGGCTACGAACTTGATCAAAATACTCGGCCCATTAGGGTCTGTTCAAATATTACGTAATTCAAAAAGGGGGGGGGGGTTGTTTAATTTTGGTTACGATTTATTACGCAAAATATTGGGGGTGGGGGTTCTTCGAGAAATTGTTACGCGTAACAAATTAATTGCATTGAGAAAAAATATTTAAATTTAAAAAAATAAGATTAAAAAAAATGTATTTGTTACGCGTTACGTATAGGGGTGTGGGTAGTTCTGAATTTTGTTACAAATTTTTACGAGGGGGTGGGGGGTTCATAATAACAACGTTTTTCGCGTTAATACGTAATATTTGAAATAACGTTAATTTTTGGATACGTCTTGAGGGTTTCTGTGTAAATAAGTTAACTGTTATAAATATAGCTAGCAACACTGCTGTCAACCACACATTTGAAATATTTCATCGCATTTTTGCAGTGAGCTGTGAGTTCCGAATTTGATCCGACGCCATCCTTGTATTTTTGTGATTGTCTGATAAAATCGTGGAAAATTAGTGAAAACAGGAGGAAATTTCGTGTGATTTATGCCTAAATCAATCTCGCTGTTCCGTTATTTTGAGTTGTTCTTATTTTTGTTTCAATTGGTGCCGCGCTAAGCATGATGCAATCGGCGCTTATAGTTTTCAAACGAGACTCGAGCAGCCATCTGCAGCAGCACAGTCAGTAGGAAAAGCTGCCTCATTTTCCACCGTGGAAAAGGGACAGGCCGAAGGTTTATTGATTCATTTATATTGTAAGTAGGTGTGGTAAAAAGGAATACTAGCTCCTTTGTTTAAAGAATGTGAAAACAACAGTTACTATTGTTTTAAGAATAATATGAGTTTTAAATGTATAGTCCATCAAAACAAACACCCTAACCTCATAAGGGGAGATTCCAATTGGAATTATTTTTATTAGAAATTAGCGGCCTTTCAAGCATAACAGCACAACTTTTTAAATCGTCTAAAATTTGTTTTGAAGATTCTAAAGAAGGAAAAAGAGATTATACAGGTAGAAGGTCATATTTAAGAATATACTTATATATTTTTAATTCTATAGCCAACAATGGAACACAGTTATTCGCGAGATTTGCGTCCCCCGATGGAAAACAGTCAGACGGCGTCGACAAGGGCGCTAATGGTGCACAGGCCACCACAGTGTCCAGCCTGTCACACACACGGTCATGACGAACGAATTGACCTGGAGGAATCGTACAATCCACCGATTCCTTCATACAACGAGGAGAGCGCCAAGATCGCTATGATGGAGAGCGAGAATGTCACGCAGATGGTGCGCAATCTCAACTCCGAGGACATTGACTGGGAGGAGAAGATCAATAAGTAAGCATAGCCATTGTTAATGCCACAGTAAGAAGTCGGAAGTACATTTGATAGGAAATTATTATCTAGGGGAATTCTAATACTAACAGTAATAACCCAGACCTAATTTTGTCTTTCAGGCTTGGTTGGTCCATACAACAAATTCGTTTGTTCAGTAAAATAACAAAGCTACTTGATATGGATCGGTTGGCGCGATTAACAATCGCTGACAAACAGCACGAACCGGTCCACCGGCGAATGGTTATTGATAAATCCGTGGGGCGTTTACGACAGGCCCTGTCTAGTGTAACCTGGGATCCTCGATTGACGCAGTGGATTCACGGATTGCTAGTGGAAAGCTTGCCTCCGAGCTACCTGGCCGCTTACATTGATATTCTGCAGACTTTGAAGGCGAAGCTGCCCAATCTAGTGGACAAGATGATTTTTGGAAGACCGATAAACATGCATCAGGAGCTGCTTGGTCCGGTACTCAAGAAACCCTGGGAACCGATCGTCGCCCACAAGAACAGAAAACTTCCAGGTCAGCCGTACATCGTGGTGGTGCCATCGGGACCGAATATGACCTCACCGAGCACTCGGCTGCAGAAGTGGTACTCACTTTTTGCAACTATGGCGTCCGTTATTCCAATCACGATGCCACCGCAGGGGAATGCCGTGTTGAAGCAATCGATTCAGAATGTGTCGGAACAGATGGTTGCGGTGACACGCACCAAGATACAGGAAGTTAGGCAAGAAGCGCCCAATAGGCCTATAATTTTGGTGGGATTCAACGCTGGGGCAGCATTGGCCATTCAGATTGGTCTGGTTGAGGCGGTCAGCTGTATTGTGTGCCTCGGGTTCGCCTACAATACAGTGAATGGAACCAGAGGCGCACCGGATGATCACATTACGGACATTACAGCTCCGGTGTTGTTCGTTATCGGACAGATGTCGGCGAGGTCGAGGTAATTGTAAATTGTAGTGTTTTGTTACATTTAATGAACTTGATCAAGTGGCAATTAGTTTGGACGCGGTTTGTATCGTGACGTGGAGAGAATTAACAATTCATTCAGTTTATCAATTCATCAATGCATGACCCGTAATAAGCGTGCTTCACATCATAGCTCAATTCATTACACCGGTATGCTGTACATTTGTCACTGCATAACTGGAGTTTTGTTTTGTTTTGCTTTTTTGTTACATATGTCGGTTTGAGTTCCTATATGTTAAAGCGACGTATGTAACGTATGTGTGAGACTTTAAATTCAATTTATCTCAAATTTCTATATACGTCGATTCGTAAAAAAAAAAAAAATTTAAGAATTTTAAGAACTTGAATCAGTCAAATCGATGTGTATTAGAGAGTCGTCCGTGATTGTCTTGTTGTATTAAAAACCTCGTTTTTGTTCACTTTTGTTACATACGTCGTTATGAAAAATACGCCTATAATGCTAAATTTGCCAGAATAATAAATCTGTTGCTCAAGATTCAAGGAGAATATAAATCTCAATGTTGATCGCGACGATCGATCAAAGTCTATCAGTTGTTGGAATATTTTAAAAGAACAGAACTAAACTTCTAAACAAGACTAATATTTCGTGAAGATTGTGAATAGAATACCCAAACACTCAAATATCATACAACATGATTGATACCATTAAAAAAACAAATGTTCTTTATTACAGCCAAGAAGAAATCGAATTGCTTCGCGAACGAATGATCGCACAAACCTCGCTGGTAGTGGTCGGATCTGCCGACGACTGCCTACGGGTGTGTAAGTCCAAACGCAAAATCGAAGGCGTAACTCAATCGATGGTGGACAACATGGTGATGGATGAGGTGGCCGAATTCGCAACCAATAGCTTGCTGAATCCCCCAAGACCCAAGCAAACCATCAAGGACCCCAACGGACAGAAGTCCAATCTGCTATTGTCTAACAATAGCAGTAACTTGGCCGCCACTGGCGGGCCACCGCCAATTTCGTCGGTTGGAGGAGCACCGAAAGCCCCTCCGCTTCCGGTTACTGGTGGTTACATTCGGAAAAGAAAGATGAGTCAGTCCGCTGATGGCAACGATCCATCGAAAGCAGCACGATTCAATAAACAGCCGCCACAAGCGACTCAACGAAAAACTACCAAAACTCAAAAACAATCGCGAGCAGAAAAGTTGTTACTGCAGCAGAATCAGCAAGCATTGGATGCTGCTATTCAAAGTATTCTACCATCAACGGACAAGGTGAGACTTATTATCTGTCAGAATGTCGGTGCTTTTTTTTCATATTATTTGTTTTAATTCTATTTTTTCATATTTGCATTTTTTAAGTTTTTTGTTTGTTATTTAATTTTCACTGCTTAAAGTATGTCTTTTATATTATTTACATAGTTTTCATTTACTAGTTAGTTTCTTAAACTTCCTTTTGTTTTATCCTATTAAAATGAATCGAAGTTTGGATTTGAATTTTCCAAGTTTTTGGAAAACCAATTAAATGAAAAATGTATAGGCGCCAAGAGATATTAAACAGATTATTTGCAATACGAAGTTTATATTTTCATAAATAGTTTAGATATTTACTTTTAGAGATTTTGCTAAAAACTTTTAAATGAAAATATTTTTACATTATCAATCATTAAAAAATGATATTTGTTCCAGCCATCCCCTGTACCCAATGCGAGTAAACCTCCACCGCACATGACTAATTATCAGGTTAGCAGCGGAAATAATTTGGAACTTCGTAGTTCGCAAGTCGTGTCCGGCATGGGCAACTCCCCCATTGTATTACCCATGCTGAAGCGAGAAGGTTCAACCCATACACAGCCGCCAATTCCGGCTACAACCCCAGCAGCTTCATCCACTCCTGAGATTAAAGTGATTCCCGCCAATCAGTTCATTCAATTGAAACCATCAGGATCTACGCAAAAGTTTGTAACCCTGAAGTCATCGTCAAAGCCAGTC
Source organism: Armigeres subalbatus (assembly GCF_024139115.2). NCBI lineage: Eukaryota > Metazoa > Arthropoda > Insecta > Diptera > Culicidae > Armigeres > Armigeres subalbatus. The sequence goes on along the minus strand of NW_026942828.1, from coordinate 143,953 downwards.
GTGTCGGTGATTCCGAAGCCACCAACGCCTTTGGCTCCCGGTCCATTGGTGAAGCAAACAACACTCCAATCTCCAATCGTGTCCCAGCAGCATTCATTCAGCCCTACCAAATTTACTATTGTTCGAAGTCCTGTCGGTGTGCCAATGACTCCACGACCCCAACAACCATACCCATAAAAACGTTAAAATCGCCGCCAACCCCAGATCTATCAAATACGAGCATTTTCGATATGCCTATAGTATTTGCCGACAGTGAAGGCAATATTCAAGAGAGTTCGCCGCAAAAACCGATCGACACAATTAAAACGCCACCCAACATTATAACCATCGGACCAGTAGTGGGCAATCATCCCCAAATTGTGAAAACGGAAACCATGAACCGCCTCATCACACTACAACCTTCGATGAAACCCAATAAGGTTGTTGTCATCAACAAAGGAAACATGAAACAAGTTCCACCAAACTTGCTATCATCCGTTACCTCAACAAATCAACCTCCATCACCCCGACTGGAGTGAAGTTCGCCAAAGTGGTTATCTCCAACCCACTCAATAAGGCTACAACTTCTACGACACCCACCACAACCATTCTCCCCCAGAAACTTACCCAAATCCTGCCCAACCAAAAAATAGAAATCATAAACAACACCGTTGTTAAGTCGGCCCCAATCACCACCACTACCACATCCCAGCAGCAAAAGTTCCAACCAGTCATCTTGAACGTGGATCCCACCAAGACCACCACAATGAAGAATTTCGTCCGGGTTGGCGAAACACAGATCCGACCGATAACCGGCACTTCGAACGTGTCCATTCCCGCCAAGATCCCCACCTCGGGTACGAGTGTAACCACGACCAGTCCTGCTGCCCAACTGGGACCCGGGATTCCCGGCACGAACAAAATTCTCATCAAAACGAACTCCCTAGTCCAGTTCGCCAACCGGAAACCGACCATCCTGAATCGCAGCATCACGGTTCGGAAGGTCAACATTTTGCCTCAGTCCCAGGCAAGCAGTGGAGTCAACCCGGTAGCGGTCGGAAACTCTGTTGTGATTTCATCTGCACCCAAGCCGGTTACCAGCGTGCAGCAACAACAACAACCAAGGGCGCCATGAAGTGCAAACTATGCAAACATAGAGGATATAAGTTTTATCATGTGAGAAGTTTATTGATTGTTTTATGGAATAAAACACAGAATATCAAGTATGGTAAGTACCGTTTATAAATGTATTCGATTGTCAAAGTGAACAACAACCATAATATATTGACAGTAATTTAACTAGAACGATTATATTATGAACCACTATAAATCTAGAGTGCTTTGAGAATAGGTCGTATGTGCAAAAGAGAGCCTCTCTTCGGTTACATTCTCTTTCGATTATTACAAAGCTATACACAAATTTATGTTGGATTTTTTGGCAGATATCTAAAGATAATAACTTTGTCTAGCGTGCTAAAGTGAAAATGTAGCAGAAAATGCTAAACTTGCCGATCTATTGGCGAAAGAGAGCGTGAACAAAGAGAATCTCTCTTTTGCACATACGACCTATTCTCAAAGCAATCTAGAAATATGAATGCCTTAGACGATCCCCACCGGTGTGTATCCAAATGAGTGTCTAGTATAAGAACAAATTGCGTTCATATTTTATTTACGCACTTGTTCTCGCACCGGTTGTTTCTATCAAGGTTGTTGAAGTGCAATCATGTTCCGCACCGGTGGTGAATATCCGCGGTTGCTATAACAAACACGGAATAAAAAAATCAGAAAATATATTTATAAATATTTATTATTCTCAAATTTCAGAATACGAGATATCTAACCTATCACGTAATTTCACGTAATAGCGCCGTCAAGCGGTTATATTTCGAACTATACTTGCTTTCGTCATGATGGTTTAGACCACCCGAACAACTTTGTAGAAGACAGAAAAAATCTAAAAATGTCAGAATTCGAGATATCTAACCTATCACGTAATTTCATACACACTAGCGCCGCCAATCAGTTGAAATCCAAACTAAACTGACCACCATCACAATGGTTTTGATGATAAATAACCGAACAATTTTTCAGAAGACGGCAAATTTTTCATTTATGAGTTACTTTATTTTTCCGTGTGATGGTTTGGCAACGGTTGGAGCGGGTCGCTAAATTTGCCAACTCGCTATTCACCGAAGGTTGCGTTTACATTTCCCAAACCCGTTTACCAACGACCGGTGCGAGTTCGCGTCATGATAGAGGTTGCTATTTTGGCTTTATTCACGCACTGGTGGGGATCGTCTTATCGACGACGTATGTCTGTAGGTTAGTTATTATTCGTCCAAAATACCCCTATATACATTCTACCTACTATTGTGAACTACGTAAGGCTTTCAGCAACACAAAAAATACCATAGGAAATAGAATAAAACATATCTAGACTGCTTTTTGAATAGGTCGTATGTACCAAAATAAGACAATTTGAGTTGATTACATCATTCAATAGAGAATTTACAGTTGATTTTGTGTAATAAAAATTATTTCGATATTTTAATAATTTTTGAAAATATTATTCCGAAATGATTCGACGTATCCGACGAACCCTTACGAACGACGAAAATCGATTATTCGACCTCTTGTCACAAAAAGCCTTTTCAACTAAAAATGATTAAATTTGAAATTCAGTGCATACGACCTTCTGTCAAAAAAGGTCGCATGTACTGAAAGTGTCAAAATAAAAATAAATGCACATAAGACTCTTTGTGGTCAGCCTATAAATTTGAATGTTAGCTTAATTTTAAGTTATTTTTGTACTTAAGTGTATGGAATACCATGTGAGGTAAGTAAATCTAACTCTAAGTGAATTCTTCGCTCTTTTCTATCAATATTTCCAAGATTTTTTTTTAAATTTTCAGGTGCTGCGTATCGGTTGAGTATTTTATGTGCTCGTTCCAAATGTAATGAAGGTATATGCTAATCTATACGATTCCACTCCGTCTTCGTGTTGGCCTACAAACAGACCACTGGATACTAGATGTAGATTCCATCAGATAATCCCGATTTATGGAACGAGAATGTCTAGTGAACTTCGAAAAGCTTTTGTTCCCTGCTTGCTTATCAGATGGACATAGACAATGTTCCGAAATTCTTTGAATTGGATACTCTCGTCGTCATGGACATTTGATGACATCATGGGTATAGTATCCGAGGCCGCCGAATCGGCCATGACAATTACCTACGATACCGTAAAGAAAAAATGACTGTTCGTCACTAAAATCGTCACAAGCAACTACAGGCAGTGGCGTAGCTATTGGGGTGGTTTTGGACATAAAACTCCCCCAAAGACAACATTTTCAGAACAATTTTTTTTTTCGAAAAGAAAAATGTTTGGATAGCCCCCCCCCCCCTCCCGACCAATTTTCTGGCTACGAAACTGACTACAGGATACTATTAGTATAATATCATGGTGTACATCGTGAAATAAAATGTTATAGAAATGGTGTATGAATGTGAAAATAAATATATAATATATGTATATAATGAGGATTAATGTATTTTTTTTTATACCACGATGATTCAGCCAACGTTCCTAAACTATTTACTGTATTGCTTCAATGTGTATGTATCTGAGTTGAAAACACATGTCTCGTAAACGTGACTTTATGACATACATCGTCAAATAAAGGTTTTGAATAATGAATAAGGTAAATCCAAGGGTAAATCTTGTTGAGCGGAGTTATCTATGAATCTGATTAGATACGTAGGTTTATTCGATAAATCACATATAACATTAATGTAATTCAATGGGAGAGAAAATCTTATATCATTAAATAAACGGCATAATGTTAGATATACATTAAGCATTTTGAGAGCTTTTAGGCATAGGATTGCCAATCAGAGGATTGTAAGTTTGATTCTCAGTCCGGTCTAAAATATTTTCGGATGAGAGACGACTTCCTTGACCTACGTGTATTGTATACATAGTACGAGCCACACAGCAACAAAGTCATGTATAATAGTAGGCATAGAATATCCTTCGCTTAATAACTGTAAATGTTGATGTAAAAGTGTAAAAGCAGACCATGTTCCAAATGGAATGTAGAGCCATTGAAGACGAAGAATTCAAAATTGGGTGTAATAATTTAAACTGTAGACTATCATCATGTGTATAAATACCACGAATTACAATGGATCGGATGGGGCCCTCCTTAGCCGTGCGGTAAGACGCGCGGCTACAAAGCAAGACCATGCTGAGGGTGGCTGGGTTCGATTCCCGTTGCCGGTTTAGACAATGCTCGGATTGGAAATTGTCTCGACTAATAATAAAAGTATCATCGTGTCAGCCTCATGATATACGAATGCACAAATGGTAACCTGGCTTAGAAACCTCGCAGTTAATAACTGTGGAAGTGCTTAATGAACACTAAGCTGCGAGGCGGCTCTGTCCCAGTGTGGGATGTAATGCCAATAAGAAGAAGAAGACAATGGATCGGCAACAAAAGTAGCAGGATATCACCGTTAGTTCGTACACTTTGTGTTTAATACTACTTATTTCGTCAATGGTCTGCAGCATTCCGTTCAAAACTTTATATTAAGGACTTGGGCTAAGGACAGGCATTCGTATCATGGTAGAGGATAACAGAACATAATTTCAAAGCTATCTTTGTTAAATACAATATTGTACGTTTATTTGCTAGGTGGACACGGTCGGTTAGAGCCGTTCCACCAAGTGTTCGTTAAAGTAGTCGCTGCGACTGTAATATTGAAGAATTGATTTCATTTGATTAAATATTTGTAATCATTAAAATTAAGTTTTATAAGACATTAACATTGCCGTTCCCCTCGATTTTTTGCGCTTACTCTGAGTAGCCGTAAAAGTAATGGGAAAAATCTTGATAGCGAGTAAATCCACAATAGTTGGCATTGTATTAAAATTTAAAGTTGTATACCGTAGTACGAATACCAGAGATCATATGTATTAAGCTTCAGAGCGACAATGCTGGGCAATGCGGGGCAATGTAGTGCCAATAAATGTTGTTCCGGTTATTCGATTAAATTTGTAAAGGCTAGTTATATAAAAAAGAATAATTTATTGCTACTAAATAATGCATATTTACACGTGATTGCATTAGTGAATTTCAGTTAAATCAAGCAGATCAGTATTCAATGTCTTGCTGGTAGGGGCTGGTAATATTGTGGTGTACCACTGATCACACAATCTTGCATGTTTTTCTCCTCCAGGTGTAAGTAAGGCAACATGCCTATTTTATTTTTTATTATTCCGGAATTATTGGGTAGATGCTATTCAGGTGCGTTCTAATCTCGGCTCTAATTGGGAAGAGCCTGAAACAAAAAGCAAAAAAAAGGTCACTGAAGTTATATAGTCAGAAGATACTAAGATATACATTCACGTCTAATGGGTCTCAGATTCACACTATTTGAATATATACTTATACAAACCTCCATTATAATAGCTTAACTAGGAACACATTCGAAATTGTAAATGTTGTCCAAAAAATACTAGATTTAATTCAAAAACATTTTTTAAAATCACTTCACATGACATGGGTCGTATGTAAAATAACACCCACCAACCGGTCATATCTAACAGGTCGCATGAACAAGGAAGTTGACAGAATGACGGAACATACTAGTCGAAAGTAACATGGTGACCGATTTTAGGTCGCAGCGATTAGGTCGAATGTTCGCATGAAATCGTGAAAATGACTTAAAATAGTATTTATCCTAAAAATTAAGTATTTAGCAGTAAGAGCTACTGATTCTGAAATACAATCCAAAATTATAATTTTTATCAAATTTATGACGTGATATTTGAATGCTTTTGATGCTTTTGTGTAAAATAGCAATTGATTTTATTTTGGGAAACTTTGAACATCGATTACTCTGTTTCATGAAAATGACACATAGGACCTATTCAAAAAGCAGTCTAGATATATTCTAATGCTAAATAATATAGGTTTGATTCAGCGGAAAATATTGGCAGTCAGCAGCTCTACCTCGAAGAAACAATTGTGATTATTGAATGTCTAAACATATTCTTTGTGTTTCCAAAAATGTATCTTTGTCAAATATAACAAACCCTCAACTTGGCGGATACTCACACCTCACACGGATCAGATGACTTGATGAAAGTTCTCCAGACACCAGAACACTTGGACGAGTTTTACGGACAATTAATTTTATGTGAATTCGACGGGTTTGGTTTCGTTCCAATCGATTTGTAAGGCCTTGAAGAATATTCACTTTCTCAAAACTTGATACTCAATTTGAGGAGACCGGTAAACAAGTATTCTCTACGTCTGAGAGAGTCCGCCCATTCGAAACGAATAAGGCATTTTATGAGACGTTTCGCGGTGGCCCGTTTATTTACTTCTAATGTTTTGTTTTGGTATGATTCTGCGTGAACATTCCGTTAGGTCCGAACACAAAATAATGTTTGTAACGTTTTACTTTTCATTCGTGTTTTCTTCAGCATTTCATGCTTAGAATGCAATTATATGAATTATCTAACGATACATTTTAAGAATCATATGAAAAACTATGTTCTAAAACCCTGGTAGACGAAAAGTAAAACAGGCAGAATTGATGATGGGACCCATCGGAATGTTCGGCGCGAAATTACCAAACAAACGGGCTCCCACTAATTGTCAAAGTAGATAAACACGAGAAAAGCAGCTGTTTCGATCTGTCTCATAAAATGCCTTATTGTTTGCCAAGTTCTTTTTTATAGTATAGGAAAGTTTGCCTGTGTCTGCATTATTGAACTGCCTATGATCACATAGTTGACGTATAAGCCAAAATGACTAAAACACACTTTTTTGCGGATATGGTCATAAGTCATATGCTCCATGCAAAAATATTCATGTCTTGTTCGGAAACATTCGAGTTATGGCGATAATTGTTTTTGGAAAAACGGTCATTTGATCGCATAAGTTGACGTACCTCCATTACCTGCTGCAATATGGAGCAAAAACCTGTCTCATATTTTTTCGACATACACAATCCACTAATTAAGCACAACATACACTCAAAATATTATTCATGTTCAATTTATTAGCAAAAACATATAGATTTTTTCCATAATGGTTTTCATTTGATTATTATTTCAGAATCATATAGATTATGTTTATTATATTAATCATATAACTTTTATATAAAATAAATATATAAATTGAGAGCAATGTTTGTTCCAATCATATACCAATTCAATAAATTTTATCTTATTTGACTTTTAAAACCATATAAATTTCCAATAAAATTTATAAGCACATCTGAAATACCATTCAAAAAAATAAAATTGTTACTCCAGTTATCACAATATATATCAAATGTTCCAGATTCATTATGTTGTTTCGAAAACAACATTCTGAATTTAGTCCACTTGATATAGATTGCGCGAAAACAGAAGCAAATCTATTTCTAAGTTAAAAACCCAAATTAATCCACCTAGCGGTGACGATGCCTTTCTCGATTAAATCAAGATATACTGAAAGTGGTAACTTCGTTTTTTTCCAATTCCTATCGACCAAAAATGTTGGCAATTTAGTTTTCTGTAAAATAAGCATAATACATTATGTCATAATCAAGTTATGACGATCGTGAAATTTTCTTTCATCCATTTTTGACAGAGAATTTATATCAAAATTATTTCAAGTAGGGGAACAGACGGCTTTGGCAGGTTTTGTTCTATTATTGGCAGGGGGGGTTTTATCGACCGAATTTTATGAAATTTGGCCACAATATTCTTTGATATGCAAAAAATGTTTGGGCCAAATTTGAGCATAATCAGTCATAAAAAACCCCCCTGCCAATAATAGAACAAAACCTGCCAAAGCCGTCATTACCCCTACTTCTATAAAAGGTTCGATTTCGGAGTGAAATGTAAACGAACATTTTGAAAATTAAGCCAATAATTCTCAAGGCCGACTTAAATATGACGTCAAATACATTTAAGATTATTCAACCAACGACACCCCCACCCCCTTCGCCAAGGCCACGATGCCATTTTTGAACGATTCCTAAATATAAATAGAAGACAAACAAAACCGAATACATAATATAATATGGAAATAAGGAGATGTATAAAACAAAAACTATATTCAAATTTGCCCTTGAAATCACCCAAACTTCATCATAACTCCACACCACCCAAACCAAACAGCATGTTGAAGCATCAATGAAACCCCTCTTTTCCCCTTACAATGTATGACACAAAACAAACGCAAACATCACCATGGCCACGAGCGTATGAACCAGCAGTGAATCGTACCGTTATCGAGTGCACACTCTGAAAAATCTTCACGTCATATTTACCTGAAAACAAATGTGATTCTCATCCACCCGACTTTTCACGTAAGAGTGACCTGAATGACAAGTAACCTGAACAAAATTTAGTTTCCTTGAGTTACGTGATTTATCCGGTGACTCTAACTGGATCTTCCAGTAGTAATGACGTGAAGTTTGAAAGTAGTTACGTGTTTGATCAGGTGAACCTGACGTGATTTGTACGTACTGGTTACGTGAAATTTTAGTGAAAGCTACAAGACAGCAGGTAACCACTACATGTTTTGAAATGTATTGCAATAAAGTGATTTTGGAATGAATGAAAAAATGGACAAGGACTGCCCATAAAAGAGAATCTTTTTCGCGTTGTTGATGCATTGATACAGGGCATGCCGTCATTTTGTCATTGCGCTTTGGAGTTATCGCAATGATAATTATCAATGAGAATCGCCAAGAATTTGAAACCAGCTGCTTGCTCGAAAATTGCTAATATTACCGCTGTTAATTAACCAAAAGTAGTGGAACCTAGACTATAAACTTTATACTAACGCGACCAGAAAACTGTAGCTGTAGCCTTCTCTTTCACATAATTTTTCAACGAATCTAATAAATTTTATCCAACCTCCATTGCTTTTTTTCCAAAGAGGAGAAATGCAGGCACGGAAAATATCCGCCTAGATGCACCTGAAATATCACTTACCTTCGCCCGCGAAGCCTCATTATGTTTAGGTTATGTATCATTCATTCTTGTTTACAATGCCGGTTCTGCAATCACACTAACACAATCTCACTTAAATTGTTTACGTGGATATACAGTCATATTCACCAAGATTTTTAGTAAAAGTTACGTGGATTTCAGGTGAGCATTACTAACGTCACGTAACAATCGTCGTTTGTTCAAGACAGATCAGTTACGTGATTTTTCACGTGAATATGACGTGATGATTTTTTAGAGTGCAATTTCTGTTGCCAACGATGAAACTGTGTTGGTGCGAATAAAAGATATTTTAGTTACTAGATAAAGATTGTCGCTGTCGTCGCTGTCCGGAACATCTTTTGCTGGCGAGGATAGGGGAGCTAAATGTCAAAGATGGAAAATCCATACGATTTGACAGGTATGTACCACACATGTTTCGGACAGCAGAACAAAGGGAACAGTAGCGACAATCTTTATCTAGTAACTAAAATATCTTTTGTGCGAATGCTCCGATAAAGTACCTATACCGTCGTGAGGGGCTTCTTTTGACTCCGGGGGCTACTTTGGATTTTTGATTTTTTGAAAAAAATAAATGGAAAAAATACCAAATTTGAAACAGAAAGTTGCCATCCAACTATCAACAAGACACCCGATTGGTGATAATGACAATTTTATAGTTATTTTCGTTGTAATTATTGTTTTAAATCTCGTTTAACTTTTCAAAAGGACCTAAGTATCATTTTATTCATGAATTAATTTGAATAGCGTTATCAATAGAACAACATGAAAGCCTTTGATTTCAGTGCTCAAATTAATTCATTAAAAAATGTTACTTTGGTCCTTTTGAAAAGTTAAGCGAGAAATGTCCAAAGTAGCCCCTGATTTGTCAAAAGAAGCCCCGCACGACGGTAATGGCAATAATCATCATCGAGTCGGCTCTCAGCCTAAAAGCGCGTGCGTTGTTCGTCGATTAGTTTTCGTGTTCAACACGTTCCACATTGCAAGCTTTGAAAAGCTTTGCTCGTTGCGTTAGCGTTATCGATATTGCCGTAGCGAGGATTCTAACCCATCGAGCGAACGTAATTTATATTACAGCATGGTAGCTGCTCAATGCTCGTAGTCCCGATTATATGGGAAAAAATGGAAAACTGCCTAAACCATTTTCCTTCTCAGCTGCGAACGCATTAATCAATCTTGATGAAATTAAATAGCATGTAATTAGAAGAGTGGCTCTGCGGAATGCAACTTGTTGCGATAAAATCAGTTAAGTCTAAGTACATGAAAATCGTGTGAGTTTTTGAGGTTGAAAAAGTGACCATACAGACACACAAACATACACACACAGACATCATCTCGATTCATAAAAGTGAGTCGAATGGTATAAGAAACTTTACTATCAGATGTTTCTGTAAAAAGTTCGTTTTCAGAGTGAAATGATAGCCTTTCGGTACAACTTTGTTGTACGAGAAAGGCAAAAACAAGTTTTAAAAATACGCTTATCCATGTATTATGCTATAACTTATTTCACTTATGTAGGTACAATTATCTCTTATCCTAGTTATCTATATTAAAACATGATTTATTACGGAAGTAAAAATGACCATCAATATTGTATAACATAACAGGTAGAACATTAAAAGAATCAATTGGAATGAGCTCAACGATCCGAATACTTTCAATTGCCTCATATGCCAAGTAGTGATTGTCAAACATCCCAGTTCTCCAAGCTCGAACAACCAAGTAACAAATATCGCTGTGTTTTACAACATCGCTTTTTCGATCATATCTTTTCCTTCTACGGTAGCTTCCAAGAGCGTAAGAAGAGTGCTTGCTGAAAATACGCTGCTCTGTCTTGCTACATCTAGCTTTGCCACCGGCTTGACTTCCGTATCAGATTCTGTCACCGAAGAAATAGGAGCGACAGGTACTGTAGCCTGCGGAAGGGATTGAGAATGTTTACCGAGATGAAACACCAGCCTGCACTGAACATTCGCCGTTTTCCGCAGATGTTAGCTTGGGACCTTCTGCCGTCTGTTTATCTTTCGAACAAGAATCCGATGGGAAATTGTAACATTCTGCGAGTTCTTCTGAGACACCAGCTACTGTAAACTCGCCGCTTTCCGCAACTGGAGGCACATAAACTTCTGCAGGCTGAGCTGAGTGAGAACATGTATCAACAATTTCGACAACTTCCGCGTTGGCCGGTAATTCCTCCGGTGTTTCGTTGTTTATCACTCTTAATCCGGTGACAGGTATGGATTGAGGTAGAGGTGCCAAATATGCACTAGCGGTTAACGGTTTCGGAACTGTTTGCACAACATACAATTTCTGTAAAAGTAACACCAAATTAATTATATATATGAATATAAATATTTTCGGAAATATTTCACATTTCGCTTCTTCCAACCGTCAATAATATCGAATAGTATCGTCAACTGGGGGGAAGATGATCATTTTTAAGACAAAACATGCAATAACAATGTGTGTTTACATTTTAAATCGAAACAAATATTTTCAAAACATGTACTGCTATACGTTGCAATAATCAACAACTTTAGTTTTCTGAAATGCGTTCGCATTTATTAAAATAAATTAAATTATCACACATTTTTTGAGTAATCTGGTTTGGGGTGAAGTTGATCAAGACAGCTGTACTAAAATCATTATGACCTAGTAGTCAAAATACACTAGGTTATTTGTATAAATGTTGAAATTTATTACGTAAAGAAGTCAACAAAGTCAATATTTGAAACGAAAATAGCGTCATTTATGACTATCTCTCTCTTTCTTCCACAAATTACATTTTCATGATTATAATCGAATAACTCGGATTTCTACCTAGCGGTAACATTACTTGAACGGAGAATATTGTTGACTACCGTTTCATAAAAAAATTTGGCACTTTTGACTGACACATCAAATGATCATCTTCACCTCAATGATCATCTTCCCCCCAGTTGACGGTACTTCATACTTCCATTGAACTGATGTTGTTTCCAATTTGTTTTTAAAATCTTCGAACGATATAGATACCAACTCATACAGAGTGATCCCACATTCTAGAATAACGAACATTAAAGTAATGAATTGGGATTAATATAAAACATGAATTACCTCTGAACACCTCAAGTAAATCGTCAGGAAATCTTAAATCCGCTAGCAAGTTTAGCGCACTGGCTGCCATCTTGATTCTGTGTACACTACAATATTTGCACATTGGGCAATCATATAAAATTTATCTGATTATAAAATGAATCAAAGCATAGGATTTATCAGATAACATCAATTAGAGATTCAAATCTTTCTCATAATGTTATCTTTTAGTTCTTAATCAAGTATCTGATAGGTGTTATTGGACTCAAATAGAATTGATTAAATAGATATCATGAGATGGGTATTATATTTATCATATAAATTTAATCATATTTATTGGTTCAGTGTAGGTTTTTGTTTTACTTTGTCGTATTTATGTTATCGAATGATAACAAAATGGCAATCATTTAGTTTAGGTTACTGCAACTAACGCTATAACTTCGTTACTAGTGGAATTCTAACAATGAACCATTAGGCAGAGTTGTAGAAAAACCTTTGCAATAGAAGTCCACCATATAACACATTTTGAAATTTGGCTTCTGGAATGAATTATTGACAAACTACTAAATGATCGAACGCTTATTACTAAATGATCGATAACATCCTTGGTCCACAAGTCATCATCCATCTGATTGACCCATCTTGCCCGCTACGCACCATACTTTTTTTGTACCCGTTGGATCGTTGTTGTTGGGCCCTTTAGGAGTTTTTCTAGCACGCGTTTTTTTGGTTATGCGAGCTCAAAACTGTAAGTTTTATTTTAGTTAATTTAGGTTTTACAATAATTTTTTTCTTATAAATTCAATTACTCACATTGATCACCTAGTTTTAAATTCAGCTTTACCCAGGATGATTTCACCGATTTCAACAATAGGGCTATTGAACGTATCTTTTAATTTCTACGAGAACTTTAACTCTGCCCTTTTCGTCGTCAAAAAGATGGTTTGAGGAAAAAAGATGATATGTTGAGGAATAATGACATTGACATGTCTATCAACGCTTGACAGCCGACAGTCAATTTGACAGTCAACCGCCAGTCTCCTGAGAGTCTCCGGTCGTTCTGGAATCTGGAGGGGAGGTTGAGTGACGCCTTGCGAGCTCAGTAGCAAAAAATGGTTTGGCGTGAGAGCCTCCTGAGTCTCCGCTTCGAGTGGCACGAACGTCATTGGTCTAGAGTTCACTATTCCTTCTGCCTCGGTCATCAACGTAAGAAGAGAATCGTCGTCCGGATCTCGGTTGGTTGTCAGGGCGGAAAAGGCTTTTTTAATGGACCTGATGAGCTTCTCCCACGATCCGCCCATGTGGGGAGCGGATGGCGGGTTAAACACCCACTTGGTGGTCACATTGGTGAACACCTCGGAGAGTTGTTGATTCATTTGAATATCTGCTGTTGCAACTCACGGCTGGCACCAAGGAAGTTGGTACCGTTGTCGCTCCGGATCTCTAGCGGAGCACCCCTTCGTACCACGAACCGCCGAACTGCCATTTATACGTCAGGTATTGCAGAAATGCCGCGAATACAACGTGCCCACACATCATCTATTTATCGACTTCAAAGCCGCATATGATACAATCGATCGGGACCAGCTATGGCAGCTAATGCACGAAAACGGATTTCCGGATAAACTGATACGGTTGATCAAGGCGACGATGGATCTGGTGATGTACGTAGTTCGAGTTTCAGGGGCATTCTCGAGTCCCTTGAAAACGCGTAGAGGGTTACCGCAAGGTGATGGTCTTTCGTGTCTGCTATTCAACATCGCTTAGGAAGGGGTAAAACGAAGAGCAGGGATTGACACGAGTGGTACGATTTTCTCGAAGTCCATCCAGTTATTGGTTTCGCCGACGACATTGATATCATGCCACGTAACTTTGAGAGGATGGAGGAAGCATACATCAGACTGAAAAGCGAAGCTAAACGGATTGGACTAGTCATCAACACGTCGAAGACGAAGTACATGATAGGAACAGGCTCAAGAGAGGTCAATGTAAGCCACCCACCACGAGTTTCTATCGGTGGTGACGAAATCGAGGTGGTTGAAGAATTCGTGTACTTGGGCTCACTGGTGACCGCCGATAACGATACCAGCAGAGAAATTCGAAAACGCATAGTGGCTGGAAATCGTACGTACTTTGGACTCCGTAAGACGCTCCGATCGAATAGAGTTCGCCGCCGTACCAAACTGACTATCTACAAAACGCTCATAAGACCGGTAGTTCTCTACGGACACGAGACCTGGACGATGCTCGTGGAGGACCAACGCGCACTGGGAGTTTTCGAAAGGAAAGTGCTGCGTACCATCTATGGTGCGGTGCAGATGGCGGACGGTACGTGGAGGAGGCGAATGAATCACGAGTTGCATCAGCTGTTGGGAGAACCATCCATCGTTAACACCCGAAAATCGGACTACTGCGGTGGTCCGGGAACGTAGCCAGAATTTCGGACAGTAATCCGGTGAAAATGGTTCTCGACAACGATCCGAGGGGAGCAAGAAGGCGAGGTGCACAGCGGGCAAGGTGGATCTATCAGGTGGAGGACGATTTGCGGACCCTCCGCAGACTGCGTGGTTGGCCAAGTGCAGCCATGGACCGAGCTGAATGGAGAAGACTTTTATGTGCAGCACAGGCCACTCCGGCCTTAGTCTGATAATAAATAAATAAAATTTTGTTCGGAAAATCATTGAAAACAACGTCTATTTATCCCATTGCTTAGTTTCTACGCATAATTGTCTCGCGGTGTTTAAATTCATCATTATGGCGGATTTTGCTATTTTATGGAGCAACACGCATTGAAATAGCATTCTCTGTCAGATCTTCCAATCTTAGCCTGTCCCACTGGTTTAATGGGGGCAGTTTGTACAATACTCATTCTAAGGTGCCTGCCAGAGTAGACGCGTCTACGCGATGCGGCGCGAAAATTGCACACAAAGGAATAACAATCAATAATAAGGAGCTGTCAAATCGTATGGACGCTTCGCTTCGCTTCGCACTTCGCGTCTACTCTGGCCGCACCCTAAGCGACATAATAATTTCAACCACGTGGTTGGGTCGCTTCCATAGGTAAAGCATGTGGAGACATATGTCAATCGCAGTAGTCAATCACGAAATCATGCACTGAACGGGGCTGATATCCCTAGAAACCACAAAACAAGTGCTCTATTTCTCGGCATAACTGTCCCACCAAACTATTTTAACGATCGTTGTCGCAAATTCTATTTGTGGGTGAAAAATAAGAATGATTTCAATGAATCGACTGCTTTGAGCGTGCTTACAGCGGCATACTAGGAGTTAACTTTCTGAAATCAGTATGGCGAAAGGCATCTAAGGTTCGATTTCTCCAAATTAAGCACTTTAATCGAAAAAATATTTGGTAGGCGTAGTAGCGGACATCATCCCTCATAACCGGTACCAAATAGTTTTTCATGAAAAGTTCCTAATTTTGAGAAAAACAGCGTTAGATGTCTTTCGCCATACAAATTTCTGGCGGTTAACTCTTGCTGGCTATTTTGTGCATATACTATAGCGCCTGGATGTGGCTGCGGCGGGTAGAAAATCAGCCATTGCCAATAATTCATTAAATGAAGTCTTCTGAATGGCTCTGTGATGTAATAATCTTATATTTTATTCAGGTTATACGTCAGCAATGAAAATTAGGGTTTAATTTCATATGCCATTTTCTCATTTGTCCTTTTTTGAATTTGGTACAAGCATGCGTAGAACGGCAGTAATAGTTATATAAAAGCATTGGGAAATATCAATTTGTGCTGAAAAACGTGTAATTTAGGCTTCAAACCTAGAATTATGTAACTACGAAATTATTAGCATTAGCATTAGCATTGAGCATTTCGCACAATTTCGTAGGTGGTACAAGCCTGGACTATTGTATTAGAGTAGCATCACTTTCATCCGTTACACCACAGATATTGATTTGGGGCTAATCACTATCTCTTAGATGGAAGCAATAGTCGAGATCTGTCCTGGCCACGTCTTTGCGAATGCTGAGGAAGGGGAGGGATGGTTATTTGGACATCTACTTAAGAAAAATGCAGAGAAATCTACGACCTCTCATAGGTGCCACAGGAGGTTTTGGATTTGTTAGTGTTGAAGGTTATAACAGTAGGAATCGTTTTGCTAAAACGTGAAACAAAGAAAGAACTGAGATAGAAATACAAAGTAGGAAAGGGACGAGCCTGGAATTGAACCCACGATCTCCTGCTTATAAGGCAGAAGCGGTAGCAACTAGACCACCGAGCTCGTCTCTTTAAATTATTTATTTATTTATCATCAGACTAAGGCCGGAGTGGCCTGTGCTGCACATAAAAGACTCCTCCATTCAGCTCGGTCCATGGCTGCACTTCGCCAACCACGCAGTCTGCGGAGGGTCCGCAAGTCGTCCTCCACCTGATCGATCCACCTTGCCCGCTGTGCACCTCACCTTCTTGTTCCCGTCGGATCGTTGTCGAGAACCATTTTCACCGGATTACTGTCCGACATTCTGGCTACGTGCCCGGCCCACCGTCTTCCGATTTTCGCGGTGTGAACGATGGATTGTTCTCCCAACAGCTGATGCAACTCGTGGTTCATTCGCCTCCTCCACGTACCGTCCGCCATCTGCACCCCACCATAGATGGTATGCATCACTTTACTTTCGAAAACTCCCAGTGCGCGTTGGTCCTCCACGAGCAACGTCCAGGTCTCGTGTCCGTAGAGAACTAACGGTCTTATAAGCGTTTTGTAGATAGTCAGTTTGGTCTCCGAAGCGTCTTGCGGAGTCCAAAGTACGTACGATTTCCAGCCACTATGTGTCTCCGAATTTCTCTGCTGGTATCGTTATCGGCGGTCACCAGTGAGCCCAAGTACACGAATTCTTCAACCACCTCGATTTCGTCACCACCGATAGAAACTGGTGGTGGGTGGCTTACATTGACCTCTCTTGAGCCTCTTCCTATCATGTACTTCGTCTTCGACGTGTTGATGACTAGTCCAATCCGTTTAGCTTCGCTTTTCAGTCTGATGTAGGCTTCCTCCATCCTCTCAAAGTTACGTGCCATGATATCAATGTCGTCGGCGAAACCAAATAACTGGACGGACTTCGTGAAAATCGATCACCCGATCCATCGTCGCCTTAATCAACCGTATCAGTTTATCCGGAAATCCGTTTTCGTGCATTAGCTGCCATAGCTGGTCCCGATCGATTGTATCATATGCGGCTTTGAAGTCGATAAATAGATGATGTGTGGGCACGTTGTATTCGCGGCATTTCTGCAATACCTGACGTATGGCGAACACCTGGTCTGTGGTAGAGCGTTCACCCATAAATCCCGCCTGGTACTGCCCCACGAACTCTCTTGCAATTGGTGTTAGTCGGCGGCATAAAATTTGGGAGAGTACCTTGTAGGCGGCGTTCAGCAATGTGATTGCGCGGTAGTTGCTACAATCCAGCTTATCGCCCTTTTTGTAGATGGGACACACGACACCTTCCATCCACTCCTGCGGCAGAACCTCATCCTCCCAAACCTTGGTAATCACCCAGTGCAGCGCTCTAGCCAGTGCTTCACCACCGTGTTTAAACAGTTCTCCTGGTAGTTGGTCAACTCCAGGGGCTTTGTTGTTTTTCAGCCGGCCGATCTCCTGCTGGATTTCCTGGAGATTCGGAGCCGGAAGTCGCATGTCCTGCACGCGTGCTCCTAGGTTCATTACCATACCGCCACCCTTGTCTGCCATATCGCCATTCAGGTGCTCTTCGTAGTGCTGCCGCCACCTTTGGATCACCTCACGCTCGTTCGTAAGATGGTTCCCGTTTATGTCCTTACACATATCGGGCTGTGGCACGTGGCCCTTACGTGAACGGTTCAACTTCTCATAGAACTTTCGTGCGTTATTAGCGCGGTACAGTTCCTCCGTCTCGTCACGGTCTCGATCTTCCAGCTGGCACTTTTTCCTCCGGAAAATCGAGTTTTGTCTGTTCCGCGCCCGTTTGTATCGTGCCTCGTTCGCCCTCGTGCGGTGTTGTAGCAATCTCGCCCATGCTGCATTCTTCTCCTCAACTAACTGCTCACATTCGCCGTCATACCAGTCGTTTCTCTGATCCGGAGCCACCGTGCCTAGTGCAGCGGTTGCGGTGCTTCCAATGGCGGATCGAATATCTCTCCAGCCATCTTCAAGAGATGATGCGCCTAGCTGCTCTTCCGTTGGGAGTGCCACTTCCAGCTGCTGCGCGTAGTCTTGGGCTAGTCTACCGTCTTGTAGCCGCCCAATGTTAAGCCGCGGCGGACGACTCCGACGCGTGTTGATCACCGTCGAGAGTTTTGAGCGCAGACATACTGCGACGAGGTAGTGGTCGGATTCAATATTCGCACTGCGGTAAGTGCGAACGTTCGTGATATCGGAGAAGAATTTACCGTCGATTAGAACGTGGTCGATTTGGTTTTCCGTTACTTGATTAGGTGATTTCCATGTGGCCTTGTGGATATTCTTACGGGGGAAGAAAGTGCTTCGGACTACCATTCCGCGGGAGGCTGCAAAGTTTATGCATCGTTGGCCGTTGTCGTTCGATACGGTATGCAGACTATCCGGTCCGATGACCGGTCTATACATTTCCTCCTTCCTACCTGAGCGTTCATGTCACCGATGACGATTTTGACGTCCCGCAGTGGGCATCCATCGTATGTCTGCTCCAGCTGCGCATAGAACGCTTCTTTCTCGTCGTCGGATCTCCCTTCGTGTGGGCAGTGCACGTTGATGATGCTATAGTTGAAGAAACGGCCTTTTATCCTCAGCTTGCACATCCTTGCGTTGATTGGCTGCCACCCAATCACGCGTTGGCGCATCTTTCCCAGCACTATGAAGCCGGTTCCCAGCTCGTTGGTGGTGCCACAGCTTTGGTAGAAGGTAGCCGCTCGATGCCCGCTTTTCCACACTTTCTATCCTGTCCAGCAGATTTCCTGCAGCGCTACGACATCGAAGTTGCGGGGATGTAATTCATCGTAGATTATCCTGTCGCAACCTGCGAAGCCTAGCGACTTGCAGTTCCATGTTCCAAGCTTCCAATCGTGATCCTTTATTCGTCGCCTAGGTCGTTGTCGATTGTATCGAGTCGTATTATCTTCTATGTCGTTCGTAATCGTTGTTTTTAAAGGCGGCTTATTGGGCCTGCGCAAACCTCCTGTCTCGTCGGAGGGCCGTCGTGTCAGGGCTGTTTAGCGTCCCACCTAACACCAGGACTTGGGCTTGTGCGCTTTGAGTGGCACACGGTCGCGACCGGTCGCTTTGGCGGAGCCTACTTGCGGATACATGCAGCTTTTATAGAGGTTTAACAGGGCCCACTGTCAAACCCCACCACATCCTAGGCAGGCGCCACAACTCGCAGATGGCCTGGGGAGGGATCGTCAAGTCCTTGGACATAGTCCCTGCTGCCCCTCTTTAAATTATGTAACTACGGAATTATAAGAAAATTCGAATTTCAACTAAACCATTTCAAAATCAATGTTTTAAGAACAAGTAAGGTTGTGAAAGTGCTTTTTTCAGTTAGATAACATTTTTACATTATTTTTAACCATCCCTCGTAATAATAATGTGAATATAATGCTTACTTAAGTCATAATCAACGTTGGCTGTCTTGCCCCATTTTTCCCTACGCTTCAAAAATAGTTTGTTCAAACCATTACAAGAAATAAATTATTGTTTAGTAGGAAAAAAAAAGTTTTATTGAGTACCTATAACATTTTTTGTTGCTTCTCGAAATGACTAGACAATGATGTAGTTAAGGC
This sequence comes from Armigeres subalbatus, assembly GCF_024139115.2. Taxonomy (NCBI): domain Eukaryota; kingdom Metazoa; phylum Arthropoda; class Insecta; order Diptera; family Culicidae; genus Armigeres; species Armigeres subalbatus. The sequence goes on along the minus strand of NW_026942828.1, from coordinate 124,114 downwards.
AAATCCAAATATTTTAGTTTATAATTATTTCACGGTTTCAGATCCATGTTACATTCTGGAAGAGCTTTTCTCAATTCCTCTTCAACTTTTTGAATATTTTTTACATATGGCAAGTTATGTGTACTCAGTTGTTTCAATTTTTTCAAGTCCCTCAAAGCAAGCAAGCCATAATCAGTTACGTTCTTGCAATTTGAGACTTCAAGCACTTCCAGCGTTTGGGCAACGAAGCGAAGCTTGGTCAGGGCCTGATCCTCCAGGTAGACACAATTATGCAGCCTAATCTTTCTAAGGCGGGTCAGGTTCTTGAGGTGATCGAATCCAATGTGCATAATCCCGGAATCTGTTCCATCGAACTCTTCGATCAACACCGGAACATTTTCGTTTGGCAGTAGGTTGTAGTTGACTTGCTCGTGTTGTACGTTAACAAACTTTGCTCTGGCGCCGTTTCGTAATAGCCATTCAGCGCATAAACGGTCCGGGCCGACCGCTTTGAGTCGGGCAGTGTCCACCCGATTGAACATCATGTTAATCCATCCCCATAAGTTTCGATTGGATATTACGGCTGTTGGGGGTGTACGAATCGTCCCGGTATACGTTGAAGCAATGCCTCGAAGGGTTTGAAGTTTCAGCATTTTTGCACAGAATACTGGGTAAACAAATTAATAAAAAATATGAGACTCAGAAAAATATAAAGCTGATGATATCAAAAAATTAATTCACACAAGGACTACCAACCAACCCGAAACCGGTGAATATTTTTCGTTTTTTGTTGTTTTCTGTTGATGGTATCAAAAAATCGTCATCGTGTCATCGTCTGTTGTTCAGATGATTAACACAATAAAGTAAACTTAATGAAATTGGCAAAAAAAAAATCGCTTTTTATGTTGCAAAAGCTCAATGCAACATGTAGACTTGTTTATAAACAATATATTTAATAATAATTGAAGCAAATAAATTAAAATTATTCACTGGAACCAAGCCATTGAATCATCTACCTAACCTTTATTTTAATCTAAACTTACTAAAAAAGCCACTTCAATTTGGAGCACTCCAAATGCATTTTTTTTTCTGTGTATCATCAGTCTGGACAATGTAAACAAAATTGTAGAATCCAACTACAGCTTATCAATCGTTATCGTACATCGTACATTGTTGTTAGATTGTTGTCATTGTTCTTGTTGTAAAAGTAATGCATTTTAGGAGTTTATATTAAAATTACAAGGGGTAATAGTGAAATGGATCCTAACATAAAATTCTATCCTTTGATTAGTTCTATTCAAAAAGTGGCTTTGTTTGAAACCAAATCGGTGAGTATTTTTTCCAAAAGTAAACTGTGTTGCTAAACCGATCGCTAATAGATTTGTCAATTTACAGAAACTTTATCTGATTGGAAGTAATGGCCAGGAGACTCGCTTTCGGTTGTTGGAAATTGATCGCCGGTCACCGGAACTTTCGATTCACGAAAATGCCAACGAACTGGAAAAGAGCGATATTCGCAAGTTCGTCCAATCGAGATCGTTCATACGCTCTATCAGTGCCTACGGTGTGCTGGGATTCATAAAGTTTTTGGAAGGTTACTATCTGATTCTTGTCACTAAGAGGACGCGCTGTGCCTTCATTGGGAAGCACATTATTTACACGATCAAAGACACTGCGATGATTCGGGTCAATGAAGCCCCGGTAGGAAAGCAGATACATCCATTGGAGCAGCGGTATGTGAAGATGTTCAACAGCGTAGATCTGAAGAGCAATTTCTACTTTAGCTACAGTTACGATCTAACACGTAGTTTGCAGTACAACGTCTCGGCACCAAAGTTTGTAGGAAGTCGGAGCGATATTGAACTAGATGAGCCTTTATTGTGGAAGAATAGTTCCGGAGAGAAGACTACCTACGCATTTCGGGGTGTGTCTCGTGCCAGATTTGTTTGGAATACTTATCTTTGAAGCCAATGGATGGAATATTGCATAAAGATTGAAGCTAGAAGTTATACACGGGTTCATCAGTCAATCCAGCATCAGCATATTCGGCCGACCAATATACGTATGCTTGATTGCTAGGAGAAGTACCCGATTCGCTGGTACAAGATTCCTGAAGCGAGGTTCTAATTATTTTGGGGACGTTGCCAACGAGGTAGAAACGGAACAAATAGTTCTAGATGGAACAAGGATGTGTAGCTTCACACAGTTGCGGGGATCCGTTCCTTCTCATTGGTCTCAAGACGTTAGCAAAATGGTCCCCAAACCCCAAATAGCACTTGATCTTTCGGATCCGTACGGGGAGACGTCAGGGAAGCACTATCAACGGCTGATGTTCCATTATGGTGCACCGATAATCATACTCAATCTTGTTAAAAAGCGTGAAAAGCGTCGACATGAGGGTGTTCTTAGTGCTGAGATGCTGGGCAGTGTGGATTATCTCAACCAATTTCTTCCGCCACAGTATCGCATAAAGTATATTGACTTTGATATGGCCCGAAAAAGCAGAGGCAAGGGTAGCGTTATGGAAAGTTTAGCAAAATACGCAGAAAGCGTAATTCAACAAACAGGAATGTTCTTCCTGGATGAAGAAGTTAGTACACAGCAAACGGGACTAGTGAGAGTAAACTGCGTCGACTGTCTGGATCGTACAAATACAGCGCAGTTTGCCATCGGCAAATGTGTTCTCGCTCATCAGCTATACGATTTAGGTTTTCTAAAGGAGAAGAAGTTGGAGTTTGAATCTGACTGCGTTACCATGCTGGAGAATCTGTACGAGGATCATGGTGACACACTGGCTCTGCAATACGGTGGTTCCCAGCTGGTCCATAGGATTAAAACTTACCGTAAGACAGCGGCTTGGGCTTCCCAGGGAAACGACATCATACAGACCATAAGTCGATACTGTAGTAACACGTTCAGCGACACGGAGAAGCAACATAGTATTAACCTGTTTTTGGGCTACTACATTCCTTCGGAATCAGAAGTTAACAGTACGTATCAAGAACCATGAACCATGCCCTTCAAAGAAGATATGCAAGAATTTTCATTTCTTTATCGACTTTGTTAGCCTGCATTAGACGGCCAACTTTACAAAACGAATCATTGAACTAGAGATGTAGTATGTTATATTTAAATCTCATTCAATCTCTTATTACTTTTTTCCAGAATCAACACACATATGGGATTTGGAGACAGATTTCTACATTCACAACTCGCGTGTCGATATAATTCGTGAAATTTCCTCAGAACCACTCACACAATGGGTTCGGCCCTTCGTCATGAAACATTTACCCTACTCCACTAGCGATAACAATCGTGTCGTCAACGAGCTCATCAAAATCCACTCAACCGACGCTGAAATAATCGATTATTACTCCAACTTCTACTACGGATTCAAAATAACTACGTTCGAAGAGAACATTGCATACCAGTTGTCACTGCTGGCTCGAAACTTTGTCCCAACTTTCCGAACTAATTTTAGTCCGTTTGAACCTGTCAGAAGGGGCGAAAGTGCTACTCTTAAAAACCCTTCCTTGACTGGACAGTCATCGACTAGCTCTACCAACAGTTCATCTTCCAGTTTAGACGAAGCTTCCGACTCAGATGAAGATGACCGCAGCCTTCGCAATACCGCTCAAAATAGTAGTACAAACAGCAGCAGAGCGGAGGATCCGGTCACTATCAGTAGCATGTTTCCGATGACCGGAGACGTCTATGGGTTTGAAATCAAAGCCCCAAAGAAAACGGACATGATCAAGTACTCAACATAAAAACGTTACATTTAAGATACCTAAGTTTTTACCAATTCCTTATCATTTCAGGTATCATAAATACGTTCAAATGAATCGAATTTACAATCCACAAAATTATACCGGATTGAAAAAGTGACCCGAATCAATCGCAGTACCAGCAGCCATATTCGTTAGCACACTTGGCAGCGGATGGAATTGTTATACAGAATAATGAAATAAATTTCCGGAGAGATGTAACTCGATCCTCGGAAGTGCAGGAAGACATACCGATTCCTACGGTGAAACCCGAAAGCGTTGCCATCTATGAGAAATATTGCCAAATGAATCGGACTATCATGGATCATAAGGAAGTCGATCCAATTATTCAAAAGTATGTAGATGCTTTCCAATAAATTATCGCACAAACGTATATAATAAAATATCAAGGTTAATCCACATTGCACTGTTTAAAACTACGAGTTTCATTGTTGAATTCATGATAATTTCAAAACGTAGGTATTGTTTGTTTTGTTTTATTTTTGGAAACGTTTAAAAAAATATCAAATTACTCTTTTTCGCGCACTGTGTCTTTAGAAAAATTACAATCCATTCAAACTCTCCTACAACTTTCAAATAGTAAAAATTCTAATATATAACCCTTTCGTTTCTACCCATTTATATAAACAGTTCTAGCGAATAGTTTATAAGTCGACTATTTAGTCAAAGTTTTTACTCGTTTGTCGATAACTCATTAACGGAGATGAATATTGTAACGGGTTGTGGGGTGGACCAGTTGGTAAATGCTAACCCGCGGAGCTAACCTGAGGCACGATGGGATACGTTACCCACCAAATTAAATATTTTCCCTTAAATTAGAAAAAATACGCCAAAAATTTACCCACCAAAGAAAGTTCCAGAAGAATTCATTAAGGAATTTTCTAGTGTTTTTCTAAAAGAATTTCAGATGGAATTCCTTAGAGAATTTCTGAAGGAATTTCTTAATAAATTCTTGGAAGTATGTCCAAAAGATTTTTTTGGAGGAATTTGAGAATATCGGAAATTTCTTTAGAAGCTTCTTCGAAAATTCTTTCAGGGTTTCCCACCAAATTAAAAAAAAAGTTTCGAAATTCCTTAAAATAATCTTAGAGTTTCAGAAAGAATTCAGGGGGAAATTCGAAAGAATTCCTGAAGTAATCACCAAGGATGCTAATTACTAAGGAGACATTTTAAAAGATTTTCTAAAAAATTTCTTTAGGAATTTTAGGAAATATTTTTTTTTAAATTCTTTATTAAAGAGAATTTCAGCGCAAGACTTGTTCATGGGATCTGTACGAGGAGATACGAGGAGTACGAGGAGATGGAGTTCGTTCGAATCGCGCCGGGGATTAAGACAAGGTGATGGACTTTCGTGCCTGTTGTTCAACATTGCGCTAGAAGCTGTCATGCGGAGAGCCGGGTGTAACAGCGGAGTACGGTTCAACAGATCAAGTCAATTTATTTGTTTCGCAGATTACATGGATATTGTCGGCTGAACATTTGCAAAGGTGGCAGAACTGTACACCCACCTGAAACGGGAAGCAACAAAAGTTGGACTGGTGTGGTGGTGAATGCATCGTAGACAAAGTACATGCTTGTGGGCGGAACCGAGCGCGACAGGCCCGCCTTGGAAGCAGTGTTACGATAGACGGGGATACTTTAGAGGCGGTCGAGGAATTCGTCTACCTTGGATCCTTGCTAACGGCTGATAACAATGTTAGTCGTGAAATACGAAGGCGCATCATCTGTGGAAGTCGGGCATACTACGGGCTCCAGAAGAAACTGCGGTCAAAAAAGATACACCACCGCAACAAATGTGTCATGTACAAGACGCTGGTGAGACCGGTTGTCCTCTACGGACATGAAACATGAACAATGCTCGAGGAGGACTTGCAAGAACTCGGAGTATTCGAGAGACGGGTGCTTAGGACATCTTTGGCGGTGTGCAAGAAGACGGTGTGTGGCGGCGAAGAATGAATCACGAGCTCGCCCAGCTCTACGACTGTTGATACATGTAATCGGAGTCAAAGCTACCATTGGTTCTATAGAGTACCACCCTAGCAACCTATTGATTAGAACTAAATAGAAAATTTGTTCATTCCATTACCAATAGTCCCGTTTTCCGGGACTGGATATGAAAATTGGAAATTTCGCGTGGAGAGATATCTGAAGTCCGTTGAGCTATTACGGAGAAAAAGAAAAAATTGGATGGCTCCGCGGAAATAACGCGCAGTGAGCAATCCCCGCAAGGAAGAAGTGTAACAAAGAATGCGTTGATTTCAATTCTTGTTTTGAAAATCCGTGTTTGACAAGTTGATTGTTCTGCAGTTGAACATTGTTGAATTATTGTTCCTAGGAGGTTTGGCGTGAAGTTCGGAAAGCTTTGCGTTTGGAGCTTGTAATCCAGCATAAGGGTTACCGATGTACAGCAATTAGCAAATATCAAATTGATCAACCAATACGCTATCGGAGCTGGCTGCATTGAAATATGTCTAATCCGTATGCAAATTTTTCTCATTTTAGAATAATTATTAACAAGAATAAACAAATTGGTTTAACCTGAGATATCATAACAGCATTATTCTTCCAAATAACCTCTTTTACCTCTCTACCTTTCAAATCTAAAAAGCCCCAAAAACACAGTGAAGAGGCAGTGTAACTAGTTCATAATATATATTTCCCTCCTGTCGATCCATAAGATTGTAATTCTTATTCCTAGGACGATATGACATGCGTACCGAATAGAGTAAAGATAGCATCGTGTTAGCCTCATTATAAACAAAATGCAAAATGGTAATTTGCTTAAAAATCGCAGGGTTAATAACTGTGGAAGAGCTTAATGAACACTAAGCTGCAAGGCGGTAATGTCCTAGTAGGGACAGAGGATTTGAACTATTTTCGATAGTAGAAGCGATTGAGTTAATGTTTAGCATTTTCTAAATTATTCGCTTTCGGTCAACTTCGTGCAGTTATTTCACTGAATGACACATTGAAAGTAAACAATGTTACGATAGTTGGGCATAGCTGTCTTTGATCATTTACTAGGAAAATATCCGCTCAATGCGGTTTGAATTTTCCACTAATCCAAATTTTTCTTGCAACGCGTAATATTAGATGCAACAATTATGGACCCACCAGTAGCTGCGGATGAACTAGCAAAGTTTCAAAAAATGGATAACAAGTCAGCGAACGTAATGATTTCCTTCATTCATGATGACCTTCTGGATCTAATACGCGAGAAAACTACGGCAAAGGAAATCTGGACCGTTCTGGAGAATGTGTATGCCAAAAAGTCGGTGTCCTCTCAAACGTTTGTCCGGAAGCAGCTCGCAAGGCTCAAGATGGCAGAAGGATCATTGATCAAGGATCATTTGAAGGTGTTCGATGAGCTGGTGAGACAACTCAAGTCAGCTGGCGCGAAGTTGGAAGAAGCAGATATGGTCTCTCAACTATTTGTGACATTGCCAGAATCCTACGACCCACTAGTGACAGCGTTGGAGAATCTCGGAGAAAAACAGTTAACTCTGGATGTTGTACGTGAGCGATTGATGGCAGAAGAACTGAAGAAGTCCGATAGAATGGTGGATACGGGTAAAGAGAAACCTGCAGCCTTCGCCGGATTCAAACAGAAGCCACGGAAGTTTAACGGTAAATGCAACAGATGCCAGAAGAAGGGCCATATGGCGAAAGACTGTCGTGTCAAGTTGCATGGAGAAGCCAACGTTGCCACGGATAACAAAGCCGTTGCATTCATGGTTGGAAGAAAAACAACAAAGGATACCCGTAGTATAATAACATTCAAGCTAGATTCCGGGGCAAGTCACCATATACCCAAGTACCCAGAAGTTTCTTTAAGAGTACGTTTTTCGCTTAAGCAGCTCAGTGAAGCTGATTAAGCGCGTACTCTTAAAAGAACTTTTGGTTACTTGGGTAGCTAATGAGAAGAAAGTATTCAAGTCATTAGAGAAACTGGAGCAACCTGTCGTTATTGGTGTGCCGAGGAATGACCAGTCAATGACCGCATGGTATAAAGGTACTATTTGCGGTGTTAACCATCAAGGTGTGGCTATGACAATTTACGACGTGCTGTTTGTGCCGAATTTACGTGCAAACTTGCCATCGGTGAAGCGTATGACCAAGGCTGGTGTGATGGTGAGTTTTGGACCAAAATTTGGAGAAATAAAGCACGATAACTCGGTGATTGCAAAGTACCCGCTAAGAGGCGATTTCCACGAGCTCGATGTTTTCTTCTCTGTTGATGGATTTGGAAACTCGCGCTCTTGAAATTCGATATGGTCACAGGTATTTCAAAGTTGAATGGTAAGCTGGAAATGTGCGATGCTTGTGTTTTTGGGAAGCAATGCCGTGAACCATTCAACGGCACCAGACCTCGCACCCTTCGTCCTTTGAAAAAAAAAATCCATTCTGATGATTGCGGTCCTATCACTCCTGTAGGCTGGGATGGTTCGCGGTATTTCGTCTCATTTGTAGATGATTTTACGCATTTTGCTAGGCCAAGTCCGAGGTTTTCAAGAAGTTTCGCTGTTATGAGGCAATGGCACCTGCAGCAATGGGTCATGCCATATCCAAACTCACGGTTGATCAAGGCCGCGAATATTGTTCCAATGATCAAAAGGAATACTATGAAGAAAAAGGCATTCAAGTTGAAACAATAGCCACATATACACCTCAGCAGAATGGAGTAGCCGAGAGATTGAATCGGACGATAATTGAAAAGGTGCGTTCGATGCTGGTCGAGTCAAGTGTCCCAAAGTCTTTGTGGGGCGAAGCGGTACTTGCTTCCGTCTATCTAATTAATATAAGTCCAACACATGCTATTGTTGATCGTAAAACCCCTGCCGCATTGTGGAAGAAAGAAACAAAAACCGGATTTGGCAAAGCTTTGGGTGTTTGGATGCAAAGCTTATGCATGGATACCGTCGCAGCAAAGGAGAAACTGGATGCGAAGAGCAGAGCGGCAGTGATGGTTGGCTATGCGCCAAATGGCTACCGTTTATGGAACATCGAGTCTAGACAGCTGTTCATATCCAGAGATGTGAAGTTTGATGAATTCTCTTTTCCGTTCGCTAACCAGAAGCAACCGGCGACTCCTTTGATTGTGGTTCCGTACCGTTACCGTTGCCCGGCTATCGCTTTAACCTGTTGCCAGGTTAGATTTCGGTCGACTTCTTTTATTTCTTTATTGAGGCTTCGCCGCCATGAGCCTCTGGGTCTGCCTCTGCTGCGATATCCCGCTGGGTTCCAGTCTAATGCTTGTTTACAGATTTCGTTTCCGCCCCTACGTGGAGTGTGGCCGACCCAGCCCCACTTCCGATCCCGAACTTCTGTCTCTGGCGACAACAACGGCCTCTGGTGACAAAAACGATGGAGCTCGTTGTTTGAGATCCAGTTGTGAGGCCACCAGGCCCGAATTATATACCGCAGGCATCTGTTAATGAACACCTGCAGCCGTTGAGTGTTCTCCACTGATACACATCATGTTTCGTTAGCGTATAACAGCACAGATTTCACGTTAGAGTTGAAATTTCGTATTTTGCGTTCACTTATCTGCCTGTTTTTCCAGATATTTCTTAAACTCGCAAAAGGCAGCCCTTGCTTTCTTGATCCGTGCGCCTATGTCGATCTTGGTACCGCCGTCTGACGCCATTTGGCTACCAAGATATTGGAAGCTTTCAACATTCTCCACTGGTTGCCCGGCTACTGTGAAACTGGAAGGAGTCACCGTGTTTACATCCAACGATTTGGTTTTGTTGACGTTGATGACTAAACCTGCCAAAGAGGAGCGCTCGGCAAGGTCGTTGAGCTTACTCTGCATATCAGAGCGCCGTTGCGCGAGGAGTGCAAACATCATCCGTCAATTCGAAGTCATTTAGGTGCTCCATGGTTATAGGCTGCCATAACAGCCCGCGGTTTGGTTCACGGTCAATCGCATCTACCAGAATCTCGTCGATTACGATGAGGAACAGTAACGGTGATAGAATACATCCTTGCCTCACACCAGCTACGACCCGGAAAGGGTCGGACAGGACCCCATTGTGCAGCACTCTACACGAAAAGGCCTCGTACTGTGCTTCGATGAGGGCCGATGATTTTCTCAGGAACCTCCTTGCGTCTCGGGGCGCCCCACATATTCTGGTGTTTGAGAGGGTCGAAGGTTTTTTCGTAGTAAATAAATACCAAGTAAAGGGACTCTTGAATTCGTTGACCTGCTCCAGAATGATGCGGAGCGTGACAATATAGTCCACACAGGATCTTCCGGCACGGAATCTGGCTTGCTCCCTAACAACCCTGCACTTGAATTCATTTTGAGGTTAAAATGGTTATCCGACATACTTTTATGTTATCTAAGGGCTTCCGCAAGCCCAGGCCCTAGGATCTAGAACAAAGACAGCGTCCTCATTCCTCATTCAATTTCCGCTTTGGCGCAGCCATGCACAATTCACCACACTAACCATCGGAAAGTAGACAAAAATAGATTTTAATACATACATAATATCAGATCTTTCGAATCTTTCCCAAAAAGTTTAGCCAAATTTCTTTTACCCATACATATTTGTTCGGGAGACACTTTACGGAATGAAATTCAACAAGACACCAAAATTTAATTTACAAGCTACAATCAAAACATTTTGAACTGAGCAGCCGCCTCTCCACATCTCAATATTGAAGGGACTATCGAGATAGGAAGAGATCGAGGAATGGAATGAAAAGTGAGATGGATACTAGATCCAAAAAAAGCTCGTTGCTATGAAAAATGACAACAAATCAAATGTTGTTTCATGTTGTTAACGTGTTTGTTATTGTCCAAAGATGGTCTAGTAGCCCAAAAATTTGAACATATCGACATAAGGAGAGTAAATCCTGAACAAAATGTGATCAGAGCACATCGAGATAGGGAGGTTATCGAGATGTAGAAAGCTTAAATATATGTAGATTGAAGGGACTGAGAAAACCATCGACATAGGGAGAGATATCGACATGTAGAACATCGAGATGTAAAGAGTCGACTGTAATTTAGAACTAATATATATGTTAAATTAAAAAAATATGGGCTTCACGAAAATCACGAAAAAAAAATTGAGGTTTTGTCCGGCTTTCCGCCACTGTGCCCCGGTCCAATCCCGTTCGTACATCGCAAGCACAGACATTAAAATCAAGCAACTTGCGAGTTTGGCTTCAATCTTCGCGTCGCATAGCACGTTGCGTTTACTCTGGCTTGCCCCTTAGGTGAAAATTAGGCGAAAACCTACATTGCCTTCACATTAGAATCATATGTTACATCATATACGATCTTGTGTTGACTGGGAAGACGCATGATTAAAAGCAAATCGGTACATTTTACATAAGAAAGGAAGAAGAACCTTTTCAGGACCACCATTTTACACAGAAGAAGATTAGATTTTCCTCAAAAAAAAAACATTATTGAGGGGGTCCACACTATGGGTGGATTAGATCATTCAAGAATTGTGTCATCCAAACAATTACTCATGTCGGGTAAATTTCACCAACAACTTTATTTAGTGTTCCCCTTTTTTGCTTGCAGATTGTACATACATGTTTGTTTTCTTTGTTATCATCTTAAATTTCGATAATATATCAATAACATTTTATAGCCAGTTTCATTACGTGTTGTTTCTCATACACTTGATTTTGTTAGCTTCGTACATCTATCACTTCGTTTTATGTTGTGTGTTTATTTTTCATACCGTATATTATCATTGTAAAACTTGCATTACGACTTGTATACAATTATTGTTTCTTGATTATTGTAGTAGATTTTGTCTATCCGATATAGTTTATTTTTTCTCATTTGTATTTGTATGCTTGTAGATTTCATATGTAAATATTTTGGTCATAGTTCAGCTACTTATTCTAAAACATCGTTTTTTTTTTCATTTCCTGTTCACGCACCCGATTACTATTTTGTGGATACTAACACATAAATGGTTGCATTTCCTCCTTTCGTGTTGCTGCCTATTGTTTGGCAATTTTTACAATAAACATGAGTATGTAAAGCTTTGTTCAAAGGTTCTCTATCATACCAAAATATCATTATGATTATATGATAAACTACTTGCTATAGAGTAGATTTCAGGTCGGGAAGCTTTCGCCCTATGGTTTTTGTGTTTCGTTTCCGTTTTTTGGTTTATTAGCCTCTTTTTGGGTTTATTCATTATACAATCAGACACGCATGTACTTACTAGTGTTGGCAACCTATCGTATGAACCAATAGTTTGTGTGGGCTATAAATAGTCATTTTGATTACACTACTTTAATAAATATTAGGCTAGTGTTATGGTTAAGCGTGTTAATGATTTTGTGTTGTTTAGTGAGATGTATATTTCTAATTTCTACTAATTCCTTGATGTGTGACCCCATACCAGCCTCTGAGTAAGTACAATTGAAGGTTTTCTGCTGCACAAACGCCAGGAAAATGAAAGATTTTGTAGTCTATCAACGGTTTAGATAGAATTTCACATGATGATTCTCATTATTCCAATTGCTTCGTGTCCCGTTCCGTTTTCCGGTTCGGTAACATTTTTAGCCGAAGATAGTAATACAGAATTGTAATGTTTTTATATTGATTCCAGGAAACGTACAGTAGTTATTGTCTAATTCACAATAACACGGCGCGAGTAAGTCCGAATTTTTCTACATTTCCGTACGATGGATCAGCAAAGCTTCATCTTTGACGCGTTACACTTAGGCTCGATTATATTATGCAACAGACAGGGTACTATTGACGAGTACTCGAATAAAGTGTAAGAGAAATTAGTTATAGTTGGATTCAACTTAGGGTAGAGTTCTGTAAATTTCCTGTACAACGCATTTTGATTGAGTCAGCAATTCATGATTGTATATTGAATGATGATAGTTTTTAAAGTAGACTATAAGTTGGTTTCTGTAGATTGTTCCGTATTAAGCCCACATTCAGTGCTAATATAGTTTTGTCTCTTCATAGAATACTTTTGTAATACCTTAGGTGCTAACATCAATTTCCTACACAGTCCATGCTGATATTGTACTTTACACATGTACAAATTCTAGCTTTTCGCAACGGTTCTCCTGCCTTAATAGGAAGTTCCAATTTAAAATGGTTCTGGTCTGGTCCCATTCGAGACGATGAAATTAAAGTGTCTTTGCTATCGCTAGAACCTATAAGAATTTCGTGTCGTATTGCTATGGATACTTGTTTACTTCCTCTATAGAATCATAAACGGAAACAATCATTGCTGTATATCTATTCGAGTGGACGATAGACAGCGAAATTCGCAGCCATTCGAATTTCGCATGAATATCCTCCGAAATGAAAAAACTGGAAACTTTTAGCGCAGATATTTGTTTTGTCTTATACTTTATGTTTTTTAATTCTTATCAGTTTAACTTATCATGTTGCTCAAAGATTGAATACAACCAACTTGCAGCAAGATGTGCTGCTCCGAATGCCAATTGGTAGATTGGCAAGTTTCCTGCACATAATAGATATATTTTTACGTTTTTAGATGATGAATAACTTTATTTTCAGTTAGTATTAATTCAGTGTCCCAATGATAGTGCCTGAACTAAAATTGCAGGATACACGATAGACATGATAAGACGATCCGTGATTGTACAAAAGGGTATGATCATCGTTTCCTGGTTATTTTTGAATAAAATATTCCCATTCTTTGTCAGATTATCCGGTTTATGTTCACAACAATCATGGTGCAGTAATGATAACAATAGTAGCTTTAAAATAGTACGGATGAATCAGGCTTAATTTGTTTAAAGTATTGGACAACGTTTACATTAAATGTTCTAAAATTGATTTTGTCCCTAGCGGTGAGTGCAGTGCAGTGCCATTTAAATCAGGGATCAGGTTTTCCTTTATAATAAGAGCTGTTTTTGGTATTTAAGTGTCCAAATTGTACTCACAGAGAAACATAATTATTTTCCAAGGTATTTGCGGGGTTATTGCACAGTTGTCGATTTCAGTGTTTACCCAATAATAATGCATATATGGAAGCAATCATTATAAGAGTAATCAGAATAATTTACGAAAGATCCCATTGCATTCGGCTCGGAAATAGAAATCACGAAATATGGTGAAATCTGAAAAACTAAAATTAAAATGTGTTTGAGAATTCTGCATGGGCAGATCACAGCGCGCAATCTCCCCTACTATTTATGCAGAGCAACCTCTGTTGGGTCAGCTAGTCTTTATATCTATTTATCTCTATATACAAAAAAAATGAGTTTGCATTTCCTTTGAGGCAATATACCTAACTTACGAACGGGTTGACCGATTCGGTGGGATCCGCAGTGTTTGTATATATGTAAAGATAAAACATTTTGCTGGGAAAGTTGAGCAATTTCATGAGTTCTGAAGAAAACCATCGAACGGAAATCAATCTAGAATGCGACGCTGCAATCTACCTACTAAACGATTGACATGTCGAAAAAATATAGGACAGGTTAATCTAATCTGTATATATAAAAATAAAAAAATGGTCTGCGTTCGTATACTCACAACATGCAAACGGATGGATGGATTTACGTCATTCCTTTAGGAAATCTGTTGCATACAATCTCCGTCTGGAATTCGTGAACAAAATAGACCAATACAATTCAACAATTCTTTTTGCTCTCATCGGAAAACCTGAATTATTTTTCCTTATTTTTGGGTTTCTGCAGTTATCATTTCAGTTTTAATATAATGGTATTCATTATAAAGATAATTTTACAAAATTGAAAAAAAAAATCATTGTAGCGTCCTCAAAATTCATCACAGTTATTGAATCTATTATGTATCTCGGCATTTGATGAAGTTAATTTATGAATATCTGTTTGAACAGCTCCTGAGAGCATGCTTCGTTCGTGGTTTAGACTTATTTCCGTGGTGCACAGGAAAAAGATGTACGCAGCAGAATATGCGGAATGAATCACGAGGTCTCTGGAACCGAGTATCCGAGTAAGAATACTACGTGTGAAGCATTTCACGCAAAATGTTGGGAACGTAAAGCACAACCAGAGAGTACTTTTCACAACCTGTAGAACCAAGAATGATGTTTTGTTTTTTATATACATCGGCCATAGTGTTGTGTCTTTCAGGAAACGTTTGAAAATACTATTCTCGTAAAAAGTCTCAATTCTGCTCTTGGTACGTTGAACGTTAAATCATCGATATTAAATAGTTTTCCAGAAAACCAAAAGTAAAGTACTGAAATATACTTACTTGATACTCCATTGGACTCATTTTAACTAGACGTAATACCCACGTTCTGCGCTCAAAGTTCGTATAAAGATTGATAACAGAAAGCACGATTCAAATCCAACGTTATCATTGAGTCATGAAGCATCGTTCGGTACGGCACGCAATTGTTCTGCATACCTCATCGGCTAGGCTCGTTCGGTTTCAAAGGGAGCTTCGAATGCATTTTATTTTCTATATGAATAAATATATTAGAACACAAACATGTTAATACACAATAAAATATTTCGGGAAAAAAACACAACCATAGCCTAGACATCATTCACAAGAAATATATTTGAATATATATAAAAAATCGGTATAAATGAATACAAAAGAAAATGGATAAAAGTTTTGTTTCGTAAACATTTCTACAAATCAATATTGATGCTTAATTACATTACCGTTTGTTAAAAAACAATCAAAGCTCCCCTGGAAACCGATTGACTTGCGAGTTCGCAGGGAGTAATTCTATATTTTTGATTAAATTTTTGTTTTGTTTGAGCTTCAATTTTCGTCTCCACTAATTCCGGCGGAATAGAGATTTTCCTCTCGGTTTTAGTACCATTTACAGTTTATGTATAGATGTGATAGTGATAAGTTACAGAGTATTCCTTTTCTCCATTTTCATGATCATTTTTCAGCTGCATCCACAATTTGCCTAAATTTACTCATTCTATAGTAATCTTTATCAGTGCTCTATTCAACAAGTGTGGTGCTGGTACATACTAGCGATAGCTATCCAACAATATTTTTTCTGGATAATACCACATCATTCAAAATATTTACTTAATACGTTAAAATCACTTGAGCTCATATGTACTTTTCTCACATAAACCGAGGGCGTACTGCATCTCCCTCCCTCTCAAAACTTCTCCAGCATGAATCTGGCCTCATCCTTCATTGTAAGAAGCGCGTTGTTCGAAATTGGTTCTCCGGGGTTCATTGACTAGCGTATTTCGGAATACTTCAGTGTCTGTAGTAGCTAATCCATACTTACTCATCGTCGTCCTCGTTTTGGTATGTCACGTAACGCACCGATGATCGCTCTCCAACTATCAGAGACTGGAAATTGGAAATAAAGGGGTTGCTTGTTAGATGAAATGGATTACTATGGAACGTCCATCAATCAGGAAACGCTTATATGGCAGTGGGGTTTACGAGAAGTGTAAGGATGCTTCGCTTCAAGTGTGCCAAGGAGAAGTGGTGGGGTTAAAAATGGCGAATATTTGCATGACGTAATGAATGAATCTTGGGGCCCTCCTTAGCCGCGGTAAAACGCGCGGCTACAAAAGCAAGACCATGCTGAGGGTGGCTGGGTTCGATTCCGGTGCCGGTCTAGGCAATTTTCGGATTGGAAATTGTCTCGACTTCCCTGGGCATACAAGTATCATCGTGTTAGCCTCATGATATACGAATGCAGAAATGGTAACTTGGCTTAGAAACCTCGTAGTTAATAACTGTGGATGTGCTTAATGGAACACTAAGCTGTGAGGCGGCAATGTCCCAGTGGGGGATGTAATGCTAACGAAGAAGAAGAAGAATGAATGAATCTTCTTTTATAATTATTTGTTGTAAACGTACACGCAAAAAAAACAAACCTGAAAATTATTATATAAAATCTTGGCATATATGATTCTGTAAGCTCTTTACAGATATTATATTAAAATAATACAAATCTGTGAGATTTCAATAGGGGAAATGACGGCTTTGGCAGGTTTGGTTCTATTTTTGTCAGGGGGGTTTTCAATAACTAATTGTGCTCAAATTTAGCCTAAACATTTTTTGCATATCAAAGAATAATGTGGCCAAATTTCATAAAATTTTGTCAACAAAAACCCCCCTGACAATCATAGAACAAAACCTGCCAAAACCGTAATTTCGTTTACAACAATTGTATTAAAATATTCCGAAATGGTATATGCCAAATTATTATATAGTTTCAGTAAGGTTCTTATGCAGAACTGTATTAAAATCTGCCATCCGCTGCACAGTGGTGCGTTTGGCGAAAATCGTGAATTGTAATGAAAATGTAGTTCCAATTTTACCACAGGTGGCTCTGCAAAATGTAACTTCTTTAATAAACGATTTTAAATATTGTGTCTTTGGCAAAGTTGTAGTGTAATTTATTATGAATTTTATTGCTGAAGACACCGAGTGTCCATCTATCATCGTTTTTGAAATACGGGCGTTTTTATGGACAGTCCCTAAAAAACAGAATTCTAAAGATATTATCGAAACTAACAGCACAGACAACCAGACATAACACTTGTGAAATTGTCATCGTTCACTGATTTACTGGTCAATTTAAATAATTATTAGTTGGTCAATTGCTCACTCGTGGGACGCGCATCGGATTTGCTACACGGAGAAACAAGTTTACTCATTATTGGGTAGAGTAGAGTGGGGCAAGAGTGCGCGTGGGGTAAGAGTACGTTTTCGATTTTTGAAGTAATTAAAAGATAAACTAGCAGCACTGCATCAGTTTGACAGGTATTCAGCCAACTATTATCATGTGTAATTGTAAACGATTTGAATAAACAACAAGAGAGATATGGAGTTAGATAACTTTTGGTAATTTTGCTAAAAATAATTGGGTTTCCGCAACTAGTATTTCATTACCATTTATACGTCTCAATCAGGTGAACATTATACCATTTCGATAACCTATTGTATAGAGTACTTTATGGTACAGAACACCAATCCGGTTGGTTTTCCAAGAAGTCAAAACCATTACTTGAATAATTTTTTGGGAATGTGGGTAAAAGTACGCAGGAACAGGTGGGGCAAGAGTACGCATATGAATCTTCAAGTTATGATGTCAAACCCGTATCTCCGGCCGAAATAAGAGTTCTTCCAAAGCGTAAAGATCCACAACTAAGAAAAAAAGGACATAATTCGAAATTATCACAAGTTTTTAGGATAGGTTGAAGTAATTCGGTGTTAGAAAGGATTTAGCGAACAAAGCACTGAAGCGAAATAATGAAATTGTATTAGGACTTGTTGTACACCTAAACATAGTACGAAAACACAATTTCATCTAAATGATAATTTCATTTAATCAAAAGAAACATTCATAAACTACGCAACGTTTGGCTGGGAGGGGTTGCGAGATGTGTGGAGATCCATATAATTTTTAGAGGATTCATACAAACAGTGTAAGATAGGGGGAGGGGTTATGAAATAGCCAAATTTTACGTTACGTGATTGGTGGACTTTCTTTAAGGAAAATGCCTTTGTATACGCCACACGAAACCTGATATATATTTTTACCTCTGTAGTTTTTTGTATATATAAAAAACAATGGTTTTTCGTATGAAATTGCACATTTTTAGGACCCCCTCCCCCTTTAAGAGTTACGTAATCTTTAAACATTCCCTAATGTATGCTCACCAAACATCAATTAAATGTTATTAACTCTTATTTGTGTTAATATATAGGGTAGGATGGGGCAAGATGGGTCATCTAAAGCGAAGCATCAATGCCTCAGAACAAAAACATTTTAATTTAGCTTTTCAACGTGGATCTATAAGAATAGCTCATAATCTGTAAGCCAGCTGTATGAAATAACAAAAATTCTACTTTTTATTTCATTTTGAGTCATTAAAGTAGAAGTCTATTTTTCTGTCAATCAAAAAATGCCGGGGCAAGATGGGTCAAACAGCGGGGCAAGATGGGTCACCTTTAAATTCTGCAATTAATATTGTTTTCATTCACAATATTTAATTACACACAGATAGATGAGTTTAATGCCAATGATGTTATTGAATAAAAAAGGATTTTAAAGCCTCGGATTAAGAAATGGCACTACATTTAAAAATGTCTGTAATTTCTTATGAAAACAAGCCGTCCGAGTATTGCTTTTTTAAAGAAAAAAAAATACATTTTTAATTAACAAATTAACGTCATTATGCTCAAAAGTAACCTTGAAATGATTACATCAGCAATAAAAAATATGTTTTGAATACGAACTATGTCCTTTAGTATGTGCTGACCCATCTTGCCCCATTTGCAAGTTCGTGTTAGAATGTCTAATTTTCGATCAAATTTATTTATTTCAATGTAGTTAGTACAACATCGCCTACATTACTTATAATACTTTCACTATATTACTAAAAATGTTTTAATTTTAAATTGCTCGACGAGATTACACGTTTTATAGAAAATGTGTTTCGCATAAGAAACAATGCTGAAAAATAATTTACCTTGTCATACACTACCAAAATGAAATTTTATCATCAAATCGCGTGACAATAAAGTAGAAACAAATTATTCCTCCTACAAAGTTATAATCTCCACATTGAAATGTATACGATGCTTAAAAACGGCCCTGACCCATCTTACCCCGTGACCCATCTTGCCCCGCCTAACCCTACTTAAAGCACATGATTGGATAAATGCGTACTCTTACCCCACCCGATGCGCACTTTTACCCCACCGGTGGGGTAAGAGTGCGTTTTTCACTTGTCTTGCAATAAGGGTTCCACTAAAATGAATCTTAATAATTTCAATATGTTTTCCACTGGGCAACATAAAGGAAGAGTATATGAATCATCGACACTGATTTGATATGCAGAAGCTTGCTTCATAAGGGCCACATGATCGATTGAAAACTAAGTGCGTACTCTTGCCCCACTCTACTCTACTATTTATTTGCTATCTCTTTCTCTTTGCTGAAAAACTTACCCATTTTGGGAGAATAAGGGTATCTACTCATTTAAATGAGTAAATCCACTTATTCTCTCAAAATTGGTAAATTTATCAGCGAAGAGAAAAAGATAGAAAAGAAAAAGTACCCATTATTGAGTAAACGATTTTTACCGGGTAGAGTATGACACCACCGCCATCTGGTTCGTGATTTGCTCAACTTAGTGAAAACAACAGATGCCGTTAGTGTGTGAACGACGATGAATTTGATGATCGAATGTTCAATGTTCAACAGTTTCAGGTCAATAGATTGTTCCAAGGATGTTAACGATCATTCAGTAATTTGCGTTCGATCATTTAGTAGTTTGTCAATTACACATTCCAGAAGCTGAATTTCGCAATATGTTGTATGGTGGACTTCTAGTGCAAAGGTTTTTCTAGAACTCTGCCTAATGGTTCGTTGTTAGTATCCACTAGTAACGGAGTTATAGCTATAGTTTCAGTAACTTAGACTAAATGATAACAAAATTCCAATCATTTAGTTTAAATTACTGCAACTAGCGCTCTAACTCCGTTATTAGTTGAATTTTAATAACGAACCATTAGGCAAAGTTGTAGAAAAACCTTCGCACTAGAAGTCCACCATATAACGTATTTTGAAATTCAGCTTCTGGACTGTGTTATTGATAAACTACTAAATAATCGAACGCAAATTACTGAATGATCGTTAACATCCTTGGATTGTTCTACAAAAATGTATATATAATCAAAATAGACCATTTTCTGGAAGATACCAGGAATGTTTTTTGCAAATATGACTTGTTATCGGCGGTTTAAGGTCGAAAATAGTGATATTTGAAGACTTCTTAAACAACAGAGGGGCAAATTGGGGCAAGGAAATCCCCACAGGATTTAAAATATCTGGTCTGTAGTTTCATATGCGTAAAATTATGTCTGTCTCCACGTGTATCCAAACAAGTATTTCTAAATTTTGTAAATCGACATTTTCAACTGATATTTATATAATAATTGAGATTTTACCACGCTGTTGAATGTTAATGTCAAAAGAAGTGCAGCGTGATGCTATTTTTCACACAATGCAAATCTGAAGTCATACGCTAGTAGCGTATGGCCGACTCCTTGTCGGCCATACGCTACTAGCACGGCATACAAAAAACAAGGCAGGCTCAACACGCATGTAAACATTCAGTTTGAATGTAAATATGTGACGCAAGTACTATCTTCGCACAAGCAGAACCGAGACGGTGCTCTACAGTCTCAGCATGCTTGCTTTTGTACTCTAACATGTGGCTATAAAATATGCGTCACTCTTGAAGTGTCATTTTTCTAACGAACCTACCTTGTTGTTTGTATACCGTGCGCTACTAGCAACACGAACACGAAAGGCCGACTCCTTGTCGCTGAAAGCGATGTCTGCTACGATGCGCATAAATCAGGGACGTATGGAGGGGTGCATGAATACTATGCGTTATAAAAAGTTATAAAGCACCCTCTCACAGAAACTTAGAATTTTTGCGGAGGATTGTTCAAAATGTAAAAAAAAATTGGATTTCAATGGAAAATTGTTCGAAATTATTGAATTTCGACGGGAAATTCTACAATTCGTTCGATTACAGCGACCAATTAAGTGTCATGTAATGATATTGCGCTACCAAACGGCTTATACTCACCACCGGTATTTTGCTCGGGAACGAAAACATGTTGCACTTATTGAACGACTAGTGTATTGTCCATAAGAAATTCTTGGGAAATTCCATTGGCCTGAAGCAACATGCGGCCAAACTGGTAATTTGTCCGAAAAAGTCGTTTACCCTAACAGGTCGTTTGGTCGAATAGGTCATCAGCCCGAAAATGCCGTTTGGCTGAAATGGTCGTTTGACAGAGCGGGTGATTTAGAAATTTCGTAACCTCTCTACTTTTTAAGTCGATGTCCGAAACTGTTATCAGGTCGGATACTTGCTCGATGGTTGTTGCAAACTATTGAAGATCGTGCTTGTTTCGGGCGGAACAAAGCGCAATACATGCGCATAATCCACCGAGCACCAGATAGATAATTTATGATTTTCGCGACGACTGAAACACGCACTGTACTTACTTGCTCGATGGCCACTGCAAATTGCATGCCGAACTATGGCCGAAAAAATCGATCACCGAATAGATCATTTGACCGAAAATGCCGTGTGGTAAGAATGGTTATTTGGCTCGAAAATGTCCTTCCTACAAAACGACCCTTTCGGCCAAGCGACATTTTCTTTAAAATGACCAATTCGGCTAAACGCCTTTTTGGCAAAATGATCAATTCAATCGAATGACACTTTTGAAAGAAGGTTGCAGAAAGGGCATTTTTGGTCAATTGATCTATATAACGACTTTACATACTCATGTAATAGCAGGCATAGAAAAGCTTTTTAATTAATCACTGAGGAAATGCTAATAGAATATTACGTTGAAAAGCAGGCCAAGCTTCAGTTGGAATTGAATCAAAGAAGAAAAATTGGCCATTTCGCCAAACGGTTATTACCCGTTCAGTCCGAGGTTTAGTCAGTGACATTTGGCCGTGTGACCCGTTGGACCAAATGACATTTTTGGCCAAATGACCAAAACTATTTTGGCTATAGCCAGACCAGACGATTTGTCAGTGCAAACGGCTTTTTCGGCCAAATTACCAGTTCCGCTGTCTGTCGCTTTCGGTCAATTGAATTTCCCAAGAATTTCTTATCGAAAATAGAAAGAATTTTCTGAAGAAATAAAAAAAAAATCTGTAAATATTCCGAGCATTCTCCGTTGTTTTAAAGTTGGCTATGCCAAACTAGCCATCTAATGATGAACTTACTTCTGCGAAAAATCACAATAAAGGATTTGAACCAATAACAAAATCAGTTTTCAATTAGCTCTCATCGACAGCAGAAATAGTTTTCAATTTGATGTCACAGTAAGATTTGTCTGATATACATTTTGTTATTTTAACCGTTAAAACGACCAAAAGGATATCATCCTGAGTTATCAAAATTAGGCGATTTCACAACAACAAAATAAGTTATCGATTTGCTCTCAAGCTTTGCTCGGGAAGCTATTCAGCCAACCCTTTTTATTCAGCATGAAAACATAATGAGATCAGATAGAAAACATATTTTGATTTTGACATCAAATTCAAATCATACTTGCCATTTTATAGATTTGAAATCATAATTTGTTTTCAAATATGAATCATCATGATTGATACATATACATATTTTGATCTCGTTTTGCTGTAGATTGCTAAATTGAATAAGGGGCCCACGGTTGATTCATTAATTTCTCGCTTAACCTGAATGTTCACAGCTTTTTAAATACCACCTGAATTTTCTTTGATTTGTTGTGTATTTTTTCGTGAGGTTGACTCACAGTTTCAACGACGCTAATGCTACGTTTGGACAAGGCAAGTGAATTGAGCAAGTAGCTTGAATCGAACGCGAACTGAACGTGTAAAGACCTTAATTCAATTCACTTGAACGAAAAGAAAGTTGAACATGTTGAACTTTTGGCAAGTCAATTGAATTCAACTGAGTTGTTCAATTCACTTGCCCTGTCAAAACGTAGCATAAAGGTATTAATCGACTAAAACGCATGAAATTGTATGGAGTTTTCATGGAATTCATTGGTATCTTGTCGAAAATTTCTCTGGAGTTTCAACGTGATGTGGTAGGATCTATCAGGCAATTACACGGAAATTCCACTGAATCTTCGGAATTTCCAGTGAAAATTTTGCAGACTTCTTCAAATTTGAATCGGCGTGGCGTGCCAAATTTTAAACGGCGGCGCGCCGATCACTGATGAGTATTTCAGCCCAAATCCTGGCCAAAAGTAAAACAAAATTTTAGATATCTCCATATTATTTTTCGTTTTTGAACTCTCAGTAATATTAATATGCCATGGGATTTTTTAAACAATATTGTTTACTTGTAAGCTGGTTGTCAAAATTTCATCATAACTTCAATGCTAGTTTTATCGCAAATGTGTATTAACAATTTTCACGCTTTATCATGTTTTCTTGATTTTTAAAGATTTTTAAGATGAATATAAATATAGGTATCAATAATAAGGGTATTTAAAACTTTTTCAAGCATTATTCGATCTGAAACCTTTTTCAGGTTATCTATAATCATGATATTCATTGTTAGCTTTATTCTACCTTTTTACAATAATATGTTTTAGAAAATAAAACTTTTGATTAGGTTCCAAGCCAGTCCAATCAACAAAATTGTCAGCGTTGGAAAGATTGGAGTTTTCTGAATAAGCTCCATAAAAAACATTTCACGCATACTCACGCAATCGTGACTTATTTTAAATTTAATTCAGTGAAGTTTGCTTAAAAATGCTAGAAAAAATCATGGTTTTGAGTGTTAAACCTCACATAAATTATGTTTCGCTTCCAAAGAAGAGTGAGACTGTGATGAACACACCGATCCATAAAAGCATACGCATTTGCCGGATGTTAAGATTATTAAGAAACATAGCGGTTGATTTGCATTTTGGATTTATTAGATCAGTTCCATTTGATATTACAAAATATTATCCAGGGACTTTAACATGATTCGATGACAAATTTATATTGTTGAAGTAAACAAACAAAGTACATCTTTTCAGAAAATTTATTAAGTAATAATCAAATAATGAAGATTAACATAAGGAAGATCATACTCACGGACGAAGCCATATGTGGGCACCATTCGTTGCAAGCACGCTGTAGTTCTCAAAGACAGCGTTCTTGCGCCAAGTGGTCCACTACCAAAAAACAATAACTGACGCCGCCAGTCATATTTCACTGCTAGATGAATGTAAGCAGCATAAAAACAAAAAATATACTTTACTGTTTCTATTGAATGCACATACAGACGACAAAATGATTGACATACTTTTGGCCACGCTTTTATACTGCGTACTCCTATGTGCGATGCAAAAATGTCGGTGGCGGCGGCATGCCAAAAATTGTCGGCGGCGGCGGCGTGGCGCGGCGGCGCACACCTCTAGATGCAGCATATATGGATCTGAAAGCCGCTTTCGATACTGTGGACCATGAAATTCTACTTGCTAAGCTGAATTTACTCGGCATCTCATCAACGGCTGTCGATTGGTTTAGGTCATATTTGCAGAATCGTTCGGTGCGTGTGAAAATTGGCACGTCAGAATCAGAAGTTTTCGCAAACAAATCGGGAGTACCTCAAACCTCAAGGCAGCAATCTACGTAAAAGATATTTTAGTTACTAGATAAAGATTGTCGCTGTCGTCGCTGTCCGGAACATCTTTTGCTGGCGAGGATAGGGGATCTAAATGTCAAAGAAGGAAAAATACATATGATTTGACAGTTTAGTACCACACATGTTTCGGACAGCAGAGCAAAGGGAACCGAAGCGACAATCTTTATCTAGTAACTAAAATATCTTTTATCTGGGCCCTCTACTATTCTCGTATCTTTATTAATGATATTTTCATGATGTTGTTACAAGGCTGCCGTCTTTTCTACGCAGACGATTCCAAAATCTATTACGTTATAAAAAAAAACCTGACAGACTGCAACGAACTGCAAAATATGTTGTGTTTTTTCGCGGACTGGTGCTCAAGAAATCTTATGAACTTGAGTATAGAAAAATGCAACATCATTTCATATCACCGGAAAAACGCACCAATCATCTTCGACTATGTCCTGTGTGGACGATCACTCACTCGCGTTCTGCACATTTAGGGTCTTGGCGTTATCCTGGATAGCGGACTGACATACAGACCTCACTACGATGACATTGTAGCCCGAGCTAATCGTCAATTGGGTTTTATTTTCAAAATTGCCGGCGAATTCCGTGATCCGTTATGCTTTAGATCACTGTACTGTTCCCTTGTGCGATCAATACTGGAATCATCCGCTGTTGTTTGGTGCCCTTTCCAGACCACATGGATCGCTAGAATCGAAGCCGTTCAACGGAAGTTTCTACCAGCAGCACTACTGTCGCAGTTAAATCTATATGCACCTGAAAGACCTCTTCGTCAACGTCTATTTTTGCTTCTAGAACCACAGACTAGCAACTATGCATTACGCGAACCAATTAGATCCATCAGTCGCCGCTTCAACGAATTCTTCGATATTTTTGACTTTAATTTATCAGTTGACGTGTTTTGTCATCGGTTACTAGACTCTTTTCATACCGCTGACCGTAACCAATTAGTTTAACTAGCATTCATTTAGACATTCATTGTCAGTTGAATTATTTTAATAAATAAACAAATAAACAAATAGCTACAAAATTTATGAGTTTATCTTTCGAACGATATGTAAACTTTGTAATTCTGTTGTAATCAGACTCGTAAGTTTTTCTTAACATCCACAGAAGGTTAAATATCTTCAATCTATAGGGGATTTAGACAAAATCAGACACTAGTACTTTGACAGTCAGTTTAGCACAGACTACATGTGATTTTTAGAATAGTCCACAGAATTTGGTAGAATAGAAGAATAAAAGTTTGATCATTTTGAACAATATCCGAGGTATAGGGGAGAGTATATTAAATGAGACACTTGGCGGAGCACTATACGAGCTCTTCTTCTAATTCTCCTCATGATACCACAACAGTCATCATGATTACTAACAATTTTCTTTTTTATTGGTGGGTGGGATCTGATACATTTCAAGATTTTTTTAGGTAATAAGGGAGATCAGTCAAAATCAGACACTAACCATGCATCAACCAGTTGGGCTTAGACACTGTTCGATCCTCTAGAGTGTTTCACAACGATCAGTAGCTTTTTTGACAATCTCGTGTTTTCCATTTGTGTGGCAATAGTGGCAATACCATATCTTCAATATATAGGGGAGTTTATGCAAAATAAGACACTTTATAGTGTTCAAACGAAAATTTGAAGCTACCATACACTATTAACGATGACGATGTCATACAAAACATTGCTTCGTGTAACATGCTCGCAAGATAATGGTTGAGGAGTTGAGCGATGGATTTTTCAGAAATATGTTCAAGTTGTTACGTCTGTTTGTCTGTGCTATTAAGTTCATTTCGATAGTAAAACCAATGTTTAAAACGGCATTAACCCTCAATGTGACCTTATGAATTGAAAGATACTCAATTTATAGGGGAAATTGGTCAAAAAGGGGCACTTCCCACACATTTTCGTCAAAGGGGTCACCACTGTCAGATTCTACGGATTTTTGTGATTTTTTTATGGGTATTACCCTCGATGTACAGGCCTTGGTTGAATTGCGTCCGTTTTTTATCCCGATTTTGCACACTGTGCAGCAGTGGCGTTTTAATCATTTTCGGGGGTGTATGGTCGAGATTTTAAAACAGCTTTGCGTAACATGTAAAACCTCAAGGTTATGTAGAACTTATCAGCTCAGCACAAAAGAGCAGAGCAGCACAGAAATATGTTTATTCATATCGTCACTCTTATGTGTTCGGTACTTGTGGAAGCATTTAGAACAAAAAATAGGTTGAAATGCGGTATACCAAATATCCGGATCGAATAAATTGAATCATAATAGGAAACTCGAAGTAATAAATTAAAAACATAATCAAAATAAAAATGTTAAATTATAACTTTTATTTTCGATGTTTAAAACAATCAAAATTCTCACAATTAATTAAACCTAATTATAATCTATGAGAAGGCACTGCTTTGTAAGGCACATGGTTTTTCTTATGTAAATAATACCTAGAAATTTAAGTTGTCAATTGGAATGCCTTTAGAAACAACATACTTAAACATAAGTCAGATAAAAAAAAAGATCCAAAATACATAAATTAAAATTAGCGTTAAAGCTTTGTCGTGTAGTTTTCCTGAGGAGCATTGCCAATTGGCGTTGCCGGCCGCGTTTGCGTCAGATCCTGAGTGCTATTTGGTTCGTTCGGTGGGGCGGTTCCACCGTTGCGCTCTCCACCACCCCATTATGGTCTGTATCGCTTGTTTGCCATTGTCCAGCGTGAGGCCACCGTTCTCGATGCCGCTTACCTTCTTTTCCTCCTTGGTCGGTGGCGCCCGTAGCAGTGTCAGTAATGGCGCGTACAGGAAGCACAGAATTGCAATTCCCACCAACATCCACTCGAAACCGATGGTGTTTACCAAGGTACCACTAGTGGCGGAGCGTTCCAAATGCAGGATCAGGGAACGGAGTGTTTGTGTTGCCGGCAAAAGGGGAGAAAACAAATAGATTCGTAGGTTAAAATGGGTTAAACGTCGTGGTAATATAGGAATAATGTTGGATAATTTTATGATTCATACTATATTATTAATATCAATAGACTTCTTAATTTTCGTATATATGCAGTTGTTAACAATCTATAACATTTCATCAATATATTTAACTGACAATTTCGGCAAATAAATGCTCTTAGTGTGGGAAACAAGACAACAACAATGTTTATAATGCTTTTAAAATGATTTACCGAATCTTGACAAAAAGTACTGTTTGGCACAACAAAGATATTAAAAGTGGAAAAGAATATTGATCTACGAAATTCTACTTGTTTTGACTATATATTAGTATATTTCATTTGCATTGCTAATGCATCGTAATAAGAAATCCTTCTAGCGAGTAGCGAATCAAAGAATTTTCATTATGTCAAGTTACAGAACATTTTATTGCAAGTACACGTCTTAACATTATTCCTAGATTTCAAAATATGCACAAATATATATTCAATAAAATATAATTTCACAAAAATTTTTTTTTGCAAAAATATATAAATGTTTAATTGAAAACATAAATCAATTTATTACCTACTACACCCAGGTTTTTTTACACGGTTGGAATATCACCTGAATTTTCTTTGATTTTTTGTGAATTTTTTCGTGGGGTTAACTCATTGTTTCATTGACGCTGAAGGTCTTAAACGACTAAAAACAAACCGTGTAAAAAAAAAACTGGGTGTATATAAAATCTGAAGTTGGAGAATATTTAACAAACATTAAAACTTCTAAAATAAAATTATTCATGATGAAGAGAACATTCTGCTCTTGAAATAAATCCATTTTAGTTTTACGATTTATATTTCAATACTACTTTTACTGTTTTAGTATTAGATTCAAACACCGTTGCGACACGACCAAGTGCTATTGTATTTTGGAGTATTTCTTTTTAATTTGATATTTATGTGCACCCTCTATCAAATGTTTGCGACACATCCTATTACGTGTGGAATGGGGTTTTCCTAATGTTGACATAGGATAGCCGAGGTCGACCAACATTTGTTAGCATAGGCAAGGTGAAATAAATCGAGAGAGGGAGGATGAAGTGGACATTTGATTGATAATGATGTATGTCGGTGAGAACAGATTTTTTGCTTACCTCAGAGCGGGTCCGATTGCAAAGCCT
The DNA here is from genome assembly GCF_024139115.2 of Armigeres subalbatus. Lineage (NCBI taxonomy): Eukaryota > Metazoa > Arthropoda > Insecta > Diptera > Culicidae > Armigeres > Armigeres subalbatus. The sequence continues at coordinate 95,093 of NW_026942828.1, read as the reverse complement.
AAGCAGAAAGCCACATCTCCGATGGCGTAGACACTGCCGTACACGGCCGAGTGGCGAATATCCACCAAGTAACCCAACTCCGGCATCATGCATGAGTCCACCATACCGATGGCGAACCCGAGACCTGCATTCGGGATGATTAGATGGTGGATCGAGGTGGCCATTGGTATCTTAGGAAGTACAAGAAGAAGGCATTTCAGTGTTAATCACCATTTGTATATGATTTTATGAGATGTTCCGCCAACCAATACTTACACACAGCAGGCACAGACCAATGATAACCAGACCTAGAAGCGCGGCAAGCCACCGTCCAATACGGTGACCCAGTGGTCCAAAGAGATTCGTTCCTATTAGATAACTGATTGATGCTGGCAAGAAGGTCACGCCTTGTTCCCACCGGCTAGCACCCATGTTATCCATCATCCAAATGGGCAATGACGGTTCCAACATGGCAATGCCCATATTGGCAAAGGTGATCGCTCCGGCCGCCACAATAATGTACGGATCCATAACCAACTGTTTCAACGAAGGTGGATCGGATTCCTCAATTACGACCGAAGGTTGCATCATCACCAGCTGCAGGAGTCCATCTCCAAGAGCCAGGGCAGACAACACCAGGAACGGAGCCGACTTTCCAACAAACTCATACATTATTCCTCCGAACGGAGGACCAATTAGTACGCCTAAAGCTAATCCACCTAACGCTATACCCATGGCGTTGCCACGTTCTTTGTCGTCGGTGTATCGATCGGCCAGCATTCCCATGCCGGACACGGACGAACAGGACGAACCTATACCCTGCAATGCTCTAGCCAGGAATAGAACGGGATACGTTCTACCGAATGCAAAAACTGGAAAGATTTAGAAAAATAGATTACTCTCCTCACCCCTAGATTTTTTTTATTCTTCAGAGATTTTCAGCTATTGGCTGGTTAACCTCTAGCGAAAATTGAGATTTCGGGAATATACCGTAATGCGGGAGCAAATGAATCAGTTTTGAATCGAAAGACTTTTTTGAACATTAGCGTAGCCAGGAGTGCCAACTATTTAAAATCTACAGAATAGTAATTTAGGGAACTTCTTATTCTTATTAACATTACATTCCTCAAAACGAATTAAGTACTGTCCATTTAATTCCACCAGTTAATTTTCGTTATCTTTGTAGCGTACTTTGTAGTGTTTTGTATTACTTTTATGACATAATGGACTTGATAGAGTAAATCCGGGTGAGATGCCACACCTTTTTAAAAATCGAAATTTCTTCAAAACAAACCGTTAAATTGGAACTCTAATTATTATTTTTGATAGTTCATGGATCAAACTACATAGTGTAGAAGTCATTTGCAAAACTAAAAGAATCGGACTGCACTATTTACATTAAAAAAAAACTATGGGCTCAGAAGTTATGGCCAAAATATATTTTTTTATACGCAAAACGCGTGCAAAAAGCTCACTTATTTTTCGGGCACTTATCCTTAACCGATTCTTTCGCGACAGGTTGCATTCGATGATCAATCAAGTCCTGAACGATGTATCCATGCATTGCTTAACATCCCAACAGGTCCATTGAGCCGATAGAATTTCACTCAACGCTTTTACAAGCTACTACAGGCCTTTATGGTTCTTCAAACAGGTCTGGGGTTCAGAATGTTCAACGTTCGTTCTCCAGGCCTGAACATTCAACGTTTCACAAGTTACAATAGGCCCTCCATGATTCGATGTTCTACGACTCGATATCGACTCGTGGAAGTAAATGATGCCATACTAAAAATATTTTCTCGTTACTCTCATGGTTCTTTCGAACGATTTTCCAAGGAACTTCTATTCCAGATGTATGCTTAAGTCAATGGTCCTTTCATTAGTGACTCATTGAGGATTGACTCTATTATATACCGTTTTTGGAGCTCGGATCATGTGATCTATCCAATGAACCAACTTATGAATAGTGTATTATATGATATCCCAGTAGGTCCATTGAGTTGATATGACTGCAATCAATCACATTCATGCAGATATGCTTATTGAACCAGATTGGGTGCATACCAACGATGAGGACATTGCCAAAGCCTTGATTGATCTGAAAGATTCCGTGGGCTGAACTTCAGAACGTTTTGAAGTACCTTGAACATCTCGTATTCACGAAAATTGGGTTTTCATCATTCGTATATGCTTATTGAACCAGATTGGGTGTATACCGGCGATGAGGACTGAAGTCCAGAACATTTTGGAATACCATGAGCATCTCGTATTCATGAAAATTGGGTTTGCATCATGCGTGTATGCTTATTGAACCGGATTGAGTGTACACCGACGATAATGACATTGCCAAAGCATTAATTCATCCAGTAGGTACCGTGGGTTGAACTCGAGAACGATTTGGAGTACCTTGAGTATTTTGTAATCCTGAAAATGAATCACTGGTATAACGATCAGGATGGCTTAAGTTGTCCAAGTATTCAGATCTATCAAAAAATGTGATTTAGGATTCGAACATGTCAGATTCATTTGCATGCTCTCAGAAGCGAAATCTGCCCAAGGTTTCGGATATCTGGGTCTTCAAGGTATAGTCAAACTTAACCCCCGATATTTTTCCAGCAAAGCCAACATTCTTGTGAACAGTTTTGCTGAAGAAAGTGGGGCCTATCTTTCTTCTGTGATTTAACACAGCCAATCTAAAAAGCTATATGAAAATATATTTCCGGAATATTGCGTTCAATAAATGAATTATTCCTCTAAAGCATATGTTTGCCTTTCAATATGCCACAAGATACCAAGATACCACCTATAATATGCCTGGCCCTTCGAAATGTTGTACAATGCTGTTGATCGCATTTATGTGGAAATTAATTACTCCAAATAACTCAGTTTTTAGTGCGCAATTAAGTCTTCGACCTATGACTCGATGAAAGAAAGAGATATGGAAACAGTTCAACTCTTGGTATTCTTATTTCCATATAAAATATTTCAATGCGCTTTTTAGTCGATTCGGGTAAATGTTACATTCGGAATTGAATCAATTAGTGCGCGATTATCAAGCAACACGATATATACCAGCATGCCGTTTGTAGCGCCGCATGCCTACCACGAAGATAGTGGCGTCTCAAATAAGCAAATAGTTTTTTTTTTGTGTCTTTATTTAGGAGACTTTTAGCCCGAGAAGCAAATAGTTAGTAGGATCTTTGGTAACATAAATGTCGATAACATTTATAACACTTTCATACGTTACTTTAAATTTATTATTACAAAGGATTAATAACAATCTTCGCATGGCAGCTGCGCTTGAAGAATAATGGTAGGGGAAAGTGGGGCAAGATCGCCATATGGAGCAAGACAGCCAACGTTGATTATGACTTAGGTGAGCATTATATTCACATTATTATTGCAAGGGATAGTTAACGCACTTTGACAACCTTACTTGTTCTTGAAATATTGGTTTTAAGACGGTTTAGTTGAAATTCGAATTTTCTTATAATTTTGTTGTTACATAATTTAAGGTTTGAAGCCAAAATTACTCATTTTTCAGCACAAATTGATATTTACCAAAGCTTTCATATAACTATAGCCTATCTACAATAATAATTTGAGGAGATTTACAGTAATTATCATCGATAGAATTTGAATCTTTGGATGTACGTCGACTTGGGGCGGTATTGCCAACTGTATTAGGAACAAGGTCATCTCCAGGATTAAGAGTCGCCTAACCCTTATAGCCTATTCAGATTGGGCAATTTATGACTTTGTTAAGTGAGAGGGTATCCAATTATTACGAGGTGTTCAGACTGCAGCAAGATAATATATCTTGACGTTTCCATGTTTCCTCATTTGCACGCTAATACAGGGTTGAATTCAAGGGAAGTTTTAAAATTTAATTTGCGAAATCAAGCATTTGTGTGGCGACAATCGAACATTTTTTTCTGAACAAAGTTTCTACGAAAAAAAAAATATAAAAAAAATATGAAAAGGGATTTTCGAAGAATATTTGAAGCTCTCATTAAGGATAATGAGCGAAGCTACATTCATTAGTTGGGTGCGCCGTTCTTCGGGGAATCAGACTATTCCTCAATTTATTTTTAAGTTTAAAAAGTATTTTGATTCTGTACTATGATCGAACGGAGATTTGATAGAAAAATTTAGATACTTTTAGAATTCTCACAAATAAATAAAAAAAGGACGATAGGACCAATTTTCAAGAAATATTATCGAATTAAAATGTACTTCAACCAGTCACTCCATGAATGAAGGGCAACTCAGCAATTTAATTTTTTCAAAAATGGAAACTGAACCATTGCGTTCTACTCGACAATCAATGATACAGCTTCTAACAAAATCGAATCGTGTGAATGTGATATAATTTAAACTGGATTTTGGATGAATTAATGCATTACCAATCCATGTTTTATTTAAGGTTATTATTCTACTTTATATATACATCCAATTCAAATCCTACAGTTGTCCCACGTGAAAAATGTTGAAATCTAAAGTATATTAAGCCATTCAAGGAGCAGAATTGAAACAATTTATGAAATCATGTTTATTCATCAAATATATTCGTTTTACAACCATTCCTACCTTTTAAATTGTCTTCCGCATTGGCCCTTGAACTTTGAAAATTTATTCGATTTGTTCTAGAGAGCATCTGTTTTTTAAACAATTCATGTCGAATAAGTGGAGAATAAATAATTATCATCATTATTTTTCATCATATAAAATGCTTTCCACAAAACCATCACATTCCGAGTTATTCTTCAGCGCTCAGAAGATTCTAATAGCCTATTCAGATTGGGCTATTTATGACTTTGTTAAGTGAGAGGGTATCCAATTATTACGAGGTGTTCAGACTGCAGCAAGATAATATATCTTGACGTTTCCATGTTTCCTCAATTGCACGCTAATACAGGGTTGAATTCAAGGAGAGTTTTAAAATTTAATTTGCGAAATCAAGCATTTGTGTGGCGACAATCGAACATTTTTTTCTGAACAAAGTTTCTAGGAAAAAAAATATAAAAAAAAATATGAAAAGGGAATTCTCACAAATAAATAAAAAAAGGACGATTGGACCAATTTTCAAGAAATATTATCGAACTAAAATGTATTTCCACCAGTATCTCCATGTATGAAGGGCAACTCAGCAATTTATTTTTTTTTAAATGGAAACTGAATCATTGCGTTCTACTCGACAACCAATGATACAGCTTCTAACAAAATCGAATCGTGTGAATGTGATATAATTTAAACTGGATTTTGGATGAATTAATGCATTACCAATCCATGTTTTATTTAAGGTTATTCTACTTTATATATACATCCCATTCAAATCGTACAGTTGTCCCACGTGAAAAATGTTGAAATCCAAAGTATATTAAGCCATTCAAGGAGCAGAATTGAAACAATTTATGAAATCATGTTTATTCATCAAATATATTCGTTTTACAACCATTCCTACGTTTTAAATTGTCTTCCGCATTGGCCCTTGAACTTTGAAAATTTATTCGATTTGTTCTATTAAATCTAGGTTTAAGTTAAATACTTTATGTTAATTCTAGAGAGCATCTGTTTTTTAAACAATTCATGTTGAATAAGTGGAGAATAAATAATTATCATCATTATTTTTCATCATATAAAATGCTTTCCACAAAACCATCACAATCCGAGTTATTCTTCAGCGCTCAGAAGATTTTCATCTAACATGCATTCGACCCTGCTGCGACAGAAAGAGCATGACTGTCAACTACGAAACGAAATGAAAACAGAGAGAATTTCTTCTCTGGCAAAGAGAGCGTGACGCTTTTCAGTTTTGTTTTGTTGAATTTCTCCCTGCATCCCAGCTAGAACGAAAGCTCTCTCGTAATAATTGTTCGTAATAAATTCTTTTTAGGGGGTATCTTTTGACAAAATGTATGGAATATTACGTAAATAATGACATCATAAAGCGTATTTACCCTGAAACGCCAATTATTATGTCATTAATAGCGTAATCTGAATAGGCTATAACATGCATTCGACCCTGCTGCGACAGAAAGAGCATTACTGTCAACTACGAAACGAAATGAAAACAGAGAGAATTTTCTCTCTGGCAAAGAGAGCGTGACGCTTGTCAGTTTTGTTTTGTTGAATTTCTCCCTGCATCCCAGTTAGAACGAAAGCTCTCTCGTAATAATTGTTCGTAATAAATTCTTTATGTCTCTTTTTAGCGGGTATCTTTTGACAGCGCAAAATGTATGGAATATTACGTAAATAATGACATCATAAAGCGTATTTAAGTACCCTGAAACGCCAATTATTATGTCATTAATGGCGTAATCTGAATAGGCTATTAAATGCATTTAAAAAATCATCAAAATATTTTCTGCCTGAATCAGAGATGATTTAAACAACGGATATGGTTTTAATCGTGATAATTAGTTTTAGGCAAATTCAGATATTGTCGTAGAGCCAGTTGTCAACAAATCAACACGACATTTTCAAGCGAAACATCATTTGAACATAATCCCTAGAAGTGCAAGGAATGTGTCACCCGATTCTAAATAAATTCAGCACACTTTTAATATAATTTTTGGTCCTCGCTCGTCTTGTCCCGAGAGGGTGGCCAATTCGCCCCATATGATAAATATAGGCATCATAAAACACTTTTTTAAAACCAGTTTATAAGATACTCAAACGTCATTAATCAACGTTTATTGATACTTATGTCAAAGGCAGGTCAAAGGTGTTTCATGGACAAATCAGTAGAATTCGAAGGAGTATCACTATTCTACAAAGATTACCGCTTAGAGTGGCCGTCTTGCCCCACTTTCCCCTACCAATGAAGTCTCCGTTCTTTGATGACAATTTGGTTGCACGGTTAAAGCTAACGTCGTGCGCGTCATCGACGATGTGTCGAGTAGCAATGAAGACACTATAACTCGTCGCTACTGTGGCATTTCGTGCTGCGACGATGACTATTGTCTGCATTGCTCCCATCCCCTCTATAATCGTTTCCTTAAGATAGACAATACGTGTTACAAATTTGACTTTAATCGACCCAAACGTTTCAAAGTTACACAAAATCTTCGAATCATAAATACTCCTCCCTCCCAGTGTTTCAAGAGCATCATTCTACTCTCAGATTTAAAACAGCATGCATTGATTTCATCCTTATTTTTAAGATTTTTACAAATCTCAATTTTTATAAATCTCAGCATGCAAGATTTATTCTGGGATTTAATCATAGGGATTCAATCTCTGCGTTCGTGTACCTGTCAATCTAAGTGCTTCTCAACCTTTAATCACTGGATAAAATTTGATAAACGACTGATCAACAACACAGAGGTTGCATTCGCTTGTTCTAATCAACATTCCAATAATAATTAAGAAAGGCTGCGTTGAATTTGGTTATAGGTCCACAGAAATTCGCCAATTTAATTTCCACCATTTAAAAAGGTATCACCATTTAAACGGATCCCACGAAGGATTCAACCAATAGCTAAACCAGCTTTTCCTTTTATGGCAGTAAAAGCCGATTTACATAAGGTGTATAGCAAAAATGGCGTTTTATTCGATTAAAGTTACCTAAGTTAAAGCCAAAACGACTTGAAGTATCACAAAGTCTAGAAAGTCTTTCATTTGTCTTAATAATAGAAAACGCTCAAGTGAATCAGCAAAGGACTGGCAATCTGATTATTGAAGAACACAGAATATATGAAATAGAACAAACGTTTCGGCTTTCTCGTATATTTAGATTTTTTATTAAATTTAATTTATTTGATATTATGAAATCATGAGGAATAGCAATGGGACAGATTTCAGATAGACAATTTCAGAGTATTTTGGAAAAATGGGGTCTTGTTGTTGATGTTTCCAGCTGTTTTTTGGTGCAGGGAGATGTAGCCAAACTGTTCCACGACATTACTGTTTTGAGAACCGCACTCGCTTGATGGCTAGTTTTTGATTGGCTGAAGATTAGTGATTGTTCTGTATAGGGCTCAAACCAATAACCGTAGAATTTGGTCTAAAAATTGTACAGCACAAAATAAGTTATAACACTGTAAGTATCAGACCAGGGCTATTCCTTAAATATTTGGGAGCACGTGGATGCGGCTTGTCCTTATTTTGAAAGGGAAAACAAAATTTAAAGTTAATGAATATTAGATGAAGTGGAAGAAAACTATCAAACTTACTTTTTTACAAGGCCATAGGTAGAACAACAATGACGTTCAAATCACTCGGAAGACTAGATTTCCCACAGATAAGGCTAGAGGACAAGGATTGAATCCCAGGATTCAATCATCCCTTGTGATTTATAGAAAAGCAATGCTTGCCAGGATTGGGATCAATTGCGGGAGTAAGATTAGTTTCGATCTCATTTTTTGAATCCCAGCAGCTCCTAGAGTGAAATTTTTTGAAGACTGCTCCCTCCCTTGTCTTATGACACTCTTACCCAGTCTAATATCGTCTTCCTTGCACAGAGAATATGTGTTCCAAATTTGGTGGAAATCGGTCAAAACAAGGGGTTTGGAAGTTGCACTGAATTGATCGATAACTAAATATGATCCCTCCCTCACACTCTACTCATTTCCCAATGACCTACCCACCACACCTTGAATCGTCTTCTTGGGACAGAGAATATATGTTTCAAATTTGGTGGAAGTCGGTGAAGAGGTTCAGAAGTTAAACTGATTTGTTCGTTTTCTAAGGATAGAGAATTGTGTTCCTGAGAATTATTTATCAGTGATAGCCTAATTTTCAGTACTTTAGTACTTTAGTAATATTACAGTTTCAGTTATATTTCTTGTCCGAGTTATGCCTTTTATAACTGTCCAAGGACCAAGATTTGAAACAAGAAATACATGTACATGCAATATAAGTGCAATCATGTGTTTTTTTGGGTGGTTCCAAAAGATATTACAGTCTTCACACTATTATGGGTCAGCTAAAGATCTATTTATTAAATCAAATAGCAATCTTCGTTCCAAATTATCATTATTTTTCTACTCTGCAACCCCATGCATTTCATTTGCATGTATATTGTTTAGTCCAATGCGGATTTTACCCTAAAACTTTATATCATTGTTGTAAAAAGCCCAATTACTCGAAGAACTAGAAAGCACAAAATGGATCACTTTTCTTTAGGCTCGATACACTTCTTCCATTCGCTCGATACTTGAAGGCAAATAATATTTAATCCATTTTTATTCATTCAAGAACAATATTATCTAAACAAGCTTATCTCACTCCAGTTAATATCACGAAAATCGAATGATATCAGGAAGCTGATTGACTCATAATTATGTGCAAAATCGCATCGTGTCACAATTATGAGTCAGTATGTGTTTGTTTACAAATGAAAAGTGCTGAAAATTTATTCTATCCTGAATATAAATTGTAGCTGTTTTAGCTATTATCAGATTGGTATCATAAGAAGAAGTAATTATGTGATTCTAAAATGCATTATGGTTTAAGTATGATTAGTTTGCCAGTTTCAGCTCTTTCTTCATCAAAGTGACTAATAATTGTATGTGATCCATGATTGTGGGGGACTGTACTATTGCGTTAAATTTGTTCCCGGATTACAGCATTTTTTATATTTTGAAGTTGTACTTACTTAATGTAGAAATGAACATAATAACGAACCCAGTGAACATGGGAATACTATAACCTATCCTGAAAAAAAAGAATTGCATTTAAAGTTTGAAGTACAGCTTTAGTTATACAGTTTTTTTTTATCAAATTTGTATTTATGTAAGCATAAAATCTTAGACATTGTTGTTCGATACTTTTCAAATGTGTTTAATAATCGACAATTTCTTACTTATGCGTTAATGGACCGACTATGGGGTTGGCAAGTAGCTGGACGAAAGCTTTCGATGCAAACATAAGGCCAACTTCAACCGTTTCCTCCACCAGCTCCTTGTGACGTTCCTCTCGTTCTGCATGCCAACTTGCGTTATCTGAATGATAAGTGAATGTTGAAAAAAAAAAAATACTAAATTAATATTTCAACATTGGATTTCATATACTACGGTGTGATATTTAGATTTGTTAACAAAGTCTACTTCTTCAAAGACTCCACATTCCAACTGGAACTGCTTTTCAATTTAGTGATCATTAGCATTTCCATTATTAATTACGAAAGCTTTTCTATGAACGCCAATTGTATGAATTTGTATCTTGTATCACATAGAAAGAGTAATAGGGGTAGTGGTGTGTGTCGGTCCAGAATTCGTCGGCGGTTGCGTGTATCAGCGTGGCATCATTTTATTGCATGCCGAGACATTTTTAAAGATTTTTCCTGTTTTTTTTTAATTTGATGAAATATGAAAAATATCCCAGGCTTTTTAAATACAATTCTTTGTAATTTTTTAACAAATTTTTCGGAATCTCCTTGTCATTTTTTCGGGATTTATTCGACAAAGTCTTAAATCTTGTCTCGGACAATTCTTTCGTAAAAATATCCTTGGCAAATTCTTCGGAATTTTCTTGGGAAAATCGAGAAAAATTTCTCAGAAAAGATTCATTCAAATTTCCTCAGCAAATTCTTCCAACCCTCGATTGTTTCAGCAACCCGACAAATTCTTTCCTCGATTGTTTCGTACAAATATACTTATAGAAAATTCATCGACTAATTTTTCAAAACTTTATCAACATATTCTTCCCAATTTCCTCGTGAATTTCTTCGGAATATCCTTGCGAAATTCTTCGAGATATCTACGGAAAAACCACGACACATTTTTCGAAATTTCCTCAGCGAATTATTGGAAATTTCCTCGGAATTTTCCCGGGGAATTCTTTGGCATTCTCTGTCCGAAACTGGCAAATTGTTTGGAATTTCCTTGGAAAATTCTTTTCATCAAACATCACAGTTTCTTCTGAAATTCGCCCGACATTTTTTTTTGAGAAATTTTCTTCTGGGATTCCTTCGGAATTTCCTTCGACAATGTTCTTCGTAAATTCTTCAAAGTTTCTCCGGAAATTATTTGAAATTTCCTCGAGAATTTTTTTGAAACTTCGTCCGGAAATTTTTCGGGATTATTTTATCAAATTTCTCTCAAAATTATCAAAATTCTCTCGAAAAAAATCTATGGAATTCCCTCGACAGATTTTTAGAAATTTGGAATTCTTCAAAATTTCCTTGGTAAATTGTTTGAAATTTTCTCAGCAAATTCTTCGGATGTTTTTCGTAATATTCTTTGATTTTTCTTTGGGAAATTTGCCGGAACAGCCTCAGAAGACACAACACAGTTTCTTTTGAAAATCCTACAGAATAGCCTCAGAAAATTCTTCGATTTTTTTTTTACCGAAACTATTCGGGAGATTTTTTGGAATTGTCGTTGTGTAACAATTCTTATGTGTAACAATTCTAATGTGTAACAATTCTAACTCAATGGATCGAACTACCTAAGTGAGGGTTTAAAAATGTATATAAGTTTACGATTATGATTTTTTTAATACAATACGATGAATTATATGATTAAGATTAATGATTAATGATTAAATGCAAAACAATTATGAATATAAATATTTAATGATGAATAAATGTAAAATTGTATGATTAACAGAGGCGTCGTGTCCGCATATGCAACCTGTGCACTGCACAGGTGGCAATTTTATTCCCAACATTTGAACTCTCGATAGATTTCTTGTCTTTATAATCCAAACATATATTTGAATTATGTGCCTTTGGTGGATGCTTTATGCAAATTTGACAATTAGATACATAAAAGGAAACTATGCATGGATTTTTATAGGCCTTATACTGTGTTTTAAGTGTAATATTAGAAAATAAAATTTCGAATAGAAATATTGTGTTTATTATGCAGTCGAAGAAAAGTCCAACCCCGTACTGCTTACCGTTTTTAATTAAATTGCTTTTAGAATTTTTGAGAAGAGTTTTAAAAACTTCTCCGTATGGTTTCCCGTGGAGATTTTTTCGATTATCATCTTTCTGCTTCTTCTTCTTCTTCGTGCAACATCAAAGCGCCAATCGAGAACCGGTTCAAACAGCGCATGCGCGACTCGGTGAAGAGACCGCGATCGGAACAAAATCGAAAGAGAAGAGTAAAGCGCGCGCATTTCTGCTCCTTCAAAGCGTTCCATGACGAAAGTTTCGGTTTGAATAAAGACCGCGTAGCAAAAGCGCTTTGATAGATAGGGTTTCTTACCCCATTCCCGGCCTAACATGCGTACGACTGCATTATTTAATTGATATTTATGACAAGGAGCAACTTTTCCTGAATTCTGTAGGCCGTGTAATACTGCAATGGGGTTCACCTTTGTAGAAAAAATAACTGTTCTTGCTAAACATTGATTGAAAAGCTTTTATTTGATTTAAATTAACAACGTGAGGCATTCATTTCAGTCACAGCGATAGCTTTTCCGTCATACCCCAAGTCTCTTCGGCATACGCAATATTTCACTCATTCTCTCAACATCTTACCTTCAATCTCTCTCTCTCTCTCTCCACGACAATTTTTTTGGTGACAACCGAAGATGGGCTTACCTCCAGCGTCATATACTAGTGGTAAATACTCATGAAACGAGATTGAGGGTTTTGTTCAAGCAGCTTCTCGAAGTTGTTAATGACCAATGGATTGAGAACCTCACAACGGATGAGGAACCGGAGCGATAATTCCGCGAAACGATCTGTCAGAGGCAGTACTCCCGCAAGTGTTTTAGCCGCGGACTGGAAGCAGAAACTACCGTATTCGAGAACCGACAGAATGGTTGTTCGGTACAACGTGATAAGATCTTCGGGATGCGCTCCCCACCAAGTTTCCGTTATCGTTCGCATGAAGTTGATTCTTTTCTGGCATTTCTGTGTCAGATACACAATGTGCCTCCCGAAGGTACATTTAGAGTCGAACCAGACCCCGAGGTATTTAGAAGACATGCTATGAGTGATTGCCTTACCCATCAGTTGGAGCGAAAACTTTGCCGGCTTATGTTTTTTTGAAAAGATAACCATCTCAGTTTTCTCCGGAGAGAGTTCCACGACAATGTGATGCCAGATGGTATTATTCATAATAATTTTTATTTGTTCAAGAAGATATATTCGCTTACCAAAATTCCTTCCAAACCATAAAAAAATTTTTTTCACTTTTTGAAATCGAAATAATCATAAATAATATGACAACGTCAACGTATTAGTCATCCCATTAACGATGAAGGATTATTTTCATACTAAAAAAAGGCTCCTGGCCTTTTGGCAGCACTGGGCAACTAGAGGTTCTTGGGCCGAGGTGATTTTTTGCTCGGTTTGAGGATACAAATGTATTCTAATATGTTTAAATAAGTTCTAGTGAAACGAAATATTAGGAAGAATTGAAGCGCGTGTGTTTAGAATTATGGTGTGGTGATTAACAGCTTCAAGTAATGGTTGTATCGAGCACTGTGCGAATTTCAGGTAGGTGTTTATTCGATGATACCGTTTTGTAAAAGCGGAAAGATTCACTCAGGCTTAGTATTGTTGCAACGATGAGCGAATGTTTGATATCTACATTTTTATTTTCAATAGTTGGATCAATTAGGAGTAAGTAATTGGTTGAAAAATATTGAGTATTATTGCGAAATAAGTAGGAGACATTTTTAAAGTTATCAATCATAATCCTACGACTTCCAAACAGTCTAAATCACAAGTTTTATGTGCAGTGAGCCGGTAATCGGGTCCATAGGCCCAAGTAGTGATTTTTACCCTATTTGATATTGCATGAGATGGCCTGTTTACATATCCACTAATCCTGGCCGACAATGTACTGTCCGATAATACTAGCGCGACAATTTTAACATTAGCATTAGCAGGCCTGGTAGCGAGTCACTTTTTAGTGACTTGGTCACTATTTTGAGTCTAGTCACTAAAAAGTCACTATTTGCATCCAAAAGTCACTAAAGTCACTATTTTTCGAAAAATGGTCACTAAAGTCACTTTTTTTGCATTGCCTATTTAAAAAAAAAATCGAAATAAAAATCATTTGTATTATTATTATCAACAAAATCAAATGTGGATTTGGTAGCAATATATAAAATTTGAGCAATATGCTCCAAAGCAGTTCCAAGTTTTTTTAAATCTTTATTAGAGTGAAGCAGTTCCAAATGTGTTGAGAAAATCGTGAGGTTATTTCCGGTTCATGTCGACTATGATCTTTTTCTTCACGAATGGAATTTATTAAAATGAGAAAGGTTGACCTCAATATAGAGAACATAATAAAGGAGTATTGGAACTAGAACCATTTCTGTTGGTGAACGGTTATACTCTCCGGTGGCGAAGGAAAAAATGCTTGATTAATGGTGAATTAATTGGACGGTTTTTTAAAATCCAAAATAAAACAACAAACTAATTAGATTTAAAAGATTATTTGGACACCTATTTTTTATGAACTTTAATACTAAAGTCTGCCATTTGAAAATTATAGCGTATTAGAATTTCTGGATATCTAATTAGAGACAATTGGGCTTATTCTACGAGTCGAGTGACGTGAGGTGAGTCGATTTTAGCAATTCTCACGTGAGGTGACCATGTTATTCAAATGGGGCTATACGACTCTTCTCACGTCATTCGAGCAATCTCACGTCACTCCACTCGTAGAATAAGTTTTATAGGACTTACAAAGTTTTCCTCAGAATGCCACGTCGAGTTCAAAATCTCAAAAACTTGTGTTCGATCGTATATCGAATCTGCAACTGTAGTGCTATCGGCCTTGGGCCCTTTCACTGATCTATTTCATTGTCACCAGTTTTATCTTTTGTATGTAGTTATAAGCACAACGTAGGATAAGTCAGACGTATGTACCAATTGTTCACTGTTCACAAATCAATAAAGATGTGATAATTAATGTGTTATTACTACCGTACGGAATGGTCGAACCTTCTTTCCTACTACTTGCGCGATCAACTAGATTTAAATTTGTTATTAAACCACGGTTTAATAACAGGTAAAATCGAATTTTTAGAACTTCATTCTGATTTTCATTTTAATTTCTTTATATTTTTCAAACAAATGATTCTACCAAATATTTAAAAGCTTTATGAGTACAGATAGTTCACCGTCTAGGAAACAATTAGATTTTGTTTATATCATTATTTTGCTTTAGTGACCAACGATGACGAAAAGGTGTTAAGAAAATTATTTTGAGCTTTTTAGTGGAATGTCTTCACTTGTCATAAGACGAGTTTGTACAATCCCACTTAATTCCACCACTTAATTGTATCTTGACAGATACGTATTTCGACCACAACAGTATGGTCGAAATACGTATCTGTCAAGATACAATTAAGTGGTGGAATTAAATGGGATTGTAAAAACTCGTCTTATGACAAACGAAAAAGTGGTTATACGGTTACACGTTCCCGTGACGCCGGGTAGATACCTTCTCGTAGTGTGTTACTTAATATGACGCCATGATACCATGGTCACATGGCTAGCAGCCGGCTGATCCAACGAATACCATCTTCAATAACCAAATTCGTGGTACTTATGAAAGTGTCGCAGTCACTGACTTCTTGCTTCCATCCTCTCCCTCCTTACGATGAAGATGGGCGTGGCCAGTAGTAGTAATCTTCATGCTTTTGTTGTTTTAGCCTTTTCTTGTTTTCTGACAGCATTTTAGAAAAGGATTTCAAAAATAAAACACTAGTTTGCAATCTACGAATTATATCATAATAATGTTAATGCAACTTGTAGCTCTATTCCCGGTTTAATACTTCATACATAAGTCACTATTTGGTCACTTTTTCTGCAATTGAAAGTCACTATTTGGTCACTTTTTCGTCATCGTTGGTCACTAAAGTCACTATTTTGAACGGCATTCATCGCTACCAGCCCTGCATTAGCAATTCGCACAAATTCATGGAATTGGTACAAGCAGAGATGCATCTGAACACGAGAACGCGTGTTCGTGTTCAAAAAGTTCTGAACACTGCACACTGTTCAAGAGCACTATCCTAACTTAGCAACTTGTATCCTAGGAAAACAAACTCAAGCTACGGCATGCTACTATCCGTCACCTCAGATATTGATTTGGGACTAATAACTATCTCTTAGATGGAAGCATTGCACTCTCCAATAGTCGAGATCTGTCCTGGCCACGTCCTTGCGAATGCTGGGGAAGGGGAAGGATGGTTAGTTGGACACCTACTTAAGAAAGATGCAGAGAACTACGACCTCTCATAGGTGCCACGGGAGGTTTTGGGATTGTGTGGAAGGTTATAACAGTAGGAATCGTTTTGGTAGAACGTGAAACACAGAAAGAACTAAGATAGAAAGACAAAGTAGGAAAGGGACGAGCCTGGAATTGAACCCGCGACCTCCTGCTTATAAGGCAGAAGCGGTAGCCACTAGACCACCGAGCTCGTCTACTAGCGCGGCATTAGCTCAATGTGAACAAAAATTGTCATCTGCTAAAAAGTTTGGCAATAAAGTCTATTCACAGAGAACAGACATGGATGCTCGAACAAAATTTCTTTAAAAAGGTGTGTAAAGATTCAAATCGCACCTCAGCGCCGCCAACGTAGGCTGCCCGACATACAAACTCAATTTCACTAAGCGATGGTGTTGGCTTTCATTATCTAACCCAAGATGGTGCTATCACCTAGTGACGATTCGGAATGAACACTAGCGCTAAAAAGTAAAACACCGCAAACTTTCATCATATTTATCAGCACATTAGCACCGCATAACGACATACTTTAAAATGGCCAGTGTAAAGTTTTACACAACTGCCTGAATGAAGATGAACGTCTGTTCTCTGTGGTCTATTCACAGATACGCTAATTACATTCGACTATCCGACAATATTAACATAATGTAAACAGACATTTTTTAATCTTCTGATGAAAATCTTTATCGTCGCAGAATTAGCGAGTTTGATATGGATCAACATTTTCAAAGAAATTTATTTCTGAAGGTTTGGTTTCGAGAAATCCAATATATTTAGTCAGAGCTATTCGTATAGCATGTGGACAACTTAGGAGGTAGAGGGGGTACGATAAATGTCAATGATCCACACAAATTTGTGAAAAAATGTATTAGCAAATGTCCATGCTGATGGACGGAAAACTGTTCGACATCTGTCCAATCCAGAATATTGATCACAGAAATAAATTGTAAAAAGAATTATAAATTGAGAAGAGTTAAAGCTATAAACTTCATTGTTCTCTTTATTGTACAGATTTTGTTTTCCTGATATGACATGTTAATTTCAAAATATTATTAGTAACTTTACATGATTAATATATTCCAATTTCCTTTTCTCTATTTAAAACTATGTCTCATTTTACAAAATAACTCAATTTAGAATTGAAAATGCCAGCTCAAAAATTTCCGAATAAATATTTGTCTTATTTGTCATATTGGTAACGATTCTGATGATAGTAATTTTTAATTTGACGAACTATCACTTTTAAGCTTAGTTTAGTTTGAGTTAATTCAGAAAATGAGAAGTAGAACCTGTTAGCAAAATTAAAATAAGCAAACATATTGAGAAACGCGTTGGAAAATGAATCATTTATCATTGCAGGTCCCTTTTATGTGTTTTTCTCGAAATATTAAAATAGTGCACAGGTTGCAGAATTGATCACGCGACGCCTCTGATGATTAACAAAGTTTTTTTTTTAATGGGCCTGGGTGACCGGATGGTGGTGTAAAATGATGTATTTTATATGAAATAATGGTGAATAATTTTATATGAAATAATGGTTGTGTGTTAATGTTAACGGATCAAACCGAAATCTGACGTGTGAGTTGACAGATTCGCAAATCGGTAAATTTAAATGAAAATGAAGGGATTTTGCTCAATCTTTTCATTACAGCTCGATAATGAATAACTGTTATTATATTGTAATGGTAGCATTCGTTCAGAAATGTCCCACAAAAGATTATTTGAGTGATTTTATGAGACAGGCCATTTTGCCTTGTGCGTTCTACACTGTTCTCCACTACTTATATTGTAAGGTATAAGTTCGCTTCGATATTTTCAGTGTGAATACAGCGTGGAGGCGCGTGGTGCATCATAGGTCAACATAGTGACGATATATGGCCTTGCAAAACCGTTAGATATTTCTCTAAATTTAAGGATAAATTACTTTTTCTCCCTTCCTATCATTTCTATTTGAATCTAGTTTTGTTAAATACACATCAAATACAATGAAGATTAGGAATTGCCGAAAGGCAGTTTTGCCCTCTGAGAGAATCATGCCCTTATTTGGATCAAAACGAATATACACTGTCAGACATACAGCAATAAAAACTTCGCCGACTTACCATAACCAGGAGTGGTGATGTCAATCCCATTGTACGGAGTAGTGGTTTCTTTCTCACACGGTGAAAGCGTCGTCGGTGGTGTTTTAGGAAAGCTAGCTAGAGGGGCATCGGGGTGTCTGATGTCGTACAGGAATTCCGGAATGATTGGCACTGAAAGTATGGAAATAAAGAAGGGAATATTTAATTTCTAAAGTCTTCATTGGTATAATTTATGGAAAATGCTGGAGTTGCAACCTCCTCTCATGCGAGACTCAGACAGAGATGAGAAATAACAAGATCCCTTAGTGTGAAATTGGAAAAACATTGCCGTTTATCGTCTGTCGGTGTCACTAAATTTCCTGTGGTCCGTTTTCCCCACCCGGCATGCACTACTCAGGAAATTGGATGTGACACCGTATAATGGGGGAGAGAATAAATGTTGATTATTCAGTCAGTCTTTTCTGGCCAGGAGCCTACGACTGATGCCGTGAACGAGCGATGCAACAGGATTATTCATCTTCAGTATCTACCTAATTGGATTATATAAGTTTAAACGAAAATTGAAATTTAACCGTCAATCAATGTTTCTTTCAGTATGGCTACGAAACTTTTCCTTTAGGCTTTCAATACATAGAGAGTACATAGATAGTTGTAATTGGTTGTTGGATGAACAACATTGATTGAAGTTTCATCAATTTAATGAGAAAACATTATTAAAACTCTTCAACTATTTATGGCTCTCCTTTATGGGCCCTCCTTAGCCGTACGGTAAGATGCGCGGCTACAAAGCAAGACCATGCTGAGGGTGGCTGGGTTAGATTCCCGGTGCCGGTCTAGACAAATTTCGGATTGGAAATTGTCTCGACTTCCCTGGGCATAAAAGTATCATCGTGTTAGCCTCATGATATACGAATGCAGAAATGGTAACCTTACCTTAGAAACCTCGTAGTTAATAACTGTGGAAGTGCTTTATGAACACTAAGCTGCGAGACGGCAATGTCCAGTGGGGGATGTAATACCAATAAAGAAGAAGAAAAAGAACTATTTATGGCTAAATTAAAGTCTGTATTTTCCAAGCTTGTTTTCAATGTTTTTCATTAAATAATTCACTCTTTATTTGGCACCACAATCATTATCAATTAAATTACCCCGTTAACCACTAGACATACATCTTCGAAGTTATTCATAAAAAAATGAATGATTTTATCGGTATAACTAAATTATTCCCAAAAATGATACAAATCTTAATGAATCGTTATCGCAATTCATGTAAAGTATGATATCAACGCAATGATATATTTTGACAAAGTATTTCGAAGATGAACATCGCTACATCTTTACCACTAATAAATTGCAATAGCGATATGAATATTATTGATATATTTTAACAACGAATTTTACTGTTGAACACCGCAGCACCTTTATCGCTTTTTAGTTCATCGATTTAAAGCGTTGGATACCAAAACATTGATGGATATTTTGGTGTTTGTTTGCATCAATTTCCGATTAAGCAAATAAATAGAAAATAATAAAAACCCCCGAAATTTCTATTCTACTTTAAAAAAATATATTTGTGGCGGCATCATCTTCTTCTTCTTCTTATTGGCATTACATCCCCACACTGGGACAGAGCCGCCTCGCAGATTAGTGTTCATTCAGCACTTCCACAGTTATTAACTGCGAGGTTTCTAAGCCAGGTTACCATTTTTGCATTCGTATATCATGAGGCTAACACGATGATACTTTTATGCCCAAGGAAGTCGAGACAATTTCCAATCCGAAAATTGTCTAGACCGGCACCGGGAATCGAACCCAGCCACTCTCAGAATGGTCTTGCTAAGGCGGGCATTAATTGATATCGATATTTTCACCCAAACAAACCCTTTTTTTGTGACATTTATTGTAACGTTTTGTATTAAAACTCGTATGCAACCCGATCAGAGAAAGTCATACTTGCCAGATCGTTGCATTAGGTGGTTATACAACAAGGCCACAAATCGCCCATTTTAAAGACCAGTATTTTTCCAACAGCACGAAATAACAGAGCCACAACACGCATAGAAGGTAAAACAATAGTAGATGATTTGCTCACTTGTGTTGAACAATCGACTTAAAAACATTGTACAAAAATTATTATGTCAAAAATGGGCGTTTGAATTTGGGAGTAGAAAATCTTGTGGTGAAATACATTTTTCACGAATGCCTTCCAAAGACATTTGGGGCTTTTCAACGCGCATGTTTTGCTATAAGAACATCGTCTGTATCTTTTTCCGTTGTCATGTTCCATCATGATATCCCTAGCAGCACACATATTACACATAGGTTACTGCAACTCATATGTGACCAGATTTAGTTACAATCAAGTTGCTGCAACCAGATTTGCCTGACTTGTGCTGCTCGGGATATTCGGCCAAATGACATTCGAGAATCAGCCTTTTCATTCAATTTACCTGTTCGGGCATATGATCCTTATAACCGAATGTCGCTTTAGGCCAAATGCCCTTTTCGGTCAATCGTTTAATTCTGTCAAATAGAGATTCTTCTTGAACAATTTCACGAGGAATTTCCGAAGATTTTATTATGGGCAATACAAAGAAATTCCAGTAGATACTTATCCAAATAAATTTCTTCTAAACTTCCAAAAAATGCCGAACAGTTTCGTGAAATTTAAATATTTGAGTTAAAAATTCTGAATACTTTCGTAGAAATGCTGGGGAATTCCGAAGAATTTCATAAAGCTATAAGTGAGAGGAAATCTCGTGAAAATTCCAGTGAGTTTTCGGCATAAATTCCAAATAATGCCCTTTACAAATTCCAATCATTTGTAATTGAAAACTCTGAGCAATTTTCCTTGGAAATCGACCTCTCCCAAAAATAAATATCTTGTATTATCTGTGTCTGAAACTCGATTTAGCATATGCACAACATGTTATAGATTTAGTTCGGAAAAGGTATTGGAGGGTAGCCACTTCCTTCGGTGGGGTTTGATCACACAAAACCAGTACGCTAGACAGGTGCTTTCCCAACTAAGCTAAGGTGGGATCAAACCCTACCGAAGGGAATGGTTACCCTCCAATACCTTTTCCGAACTAAACCTATCACATGTTGTGCATATGTTAAATCGAGTACAGTAATTAATTTCCACTGCGGGTGGCTTAATACTTGGAACATGTGCAATTAAATTTGAAATGAAATATCTTGTATTGTTGAATTAGTGATATTTTTGGCTTTTTAAGGTCAACTTTCCCAAAGAACGTGGGCTTCGTAGCGACGTCAATCGTCTTAACGCATGTGCTACGAAGTGTGGATTCGATTCCCGCCCCGGTAAGAAGAAAACTTTTCGTGATCGAAAAATTCTCCACTGGTCCACTAGATGTTATGTAGTCTTGTCCGTTGTCTCATGCTAGGTGTTAAGTGTTCAGTCTGAACGACCCCTAGTCGAAGACGGTGTTCCTGTTTTTTTTTATTTAATGCGATATTTAAAAAAAATCGTGGTTTTGAAACCGAAGGAGCCGAGGAATCATTTTTGCTTCTAACAATGGCCAGGAACTTACACTTGATTTGCTAAACAAAGGACTACCAAGATTGTTTCATACCAAAAGTCGTCGCCGTTGTATTAGTTCTCGATCTTTGGCTGGAATATTAGATTGTATAGAAAACCGCAAATCTGAACTGATGGTTAAACATTTTATTTTCATAAAGTACGAAATGGATTAAATGAAGTAAATCAACATACCCTTATTTACTACACCAATGCCATACTGTGAATACTCCTATTAGTAACCTGCAGTCCAACTTTACCTTCCACAGGATATAGGCTAGGTGTGTTTAACCTATACGACGAAGGTAAAACGGCGAAGGGTATAAAATGTCCAGAGGGCAGTTGCAGTAGTAATTGGGGCTTGTTGCGAAATTAAGTGAAAATCGATTGCTATTTAAACGAATTCTCTCGATACTTGTTATCCCTATCGTCAACTTGCACTCCAGGGTTCTAACTAACAACCAAAGCAGTTATAGCACGCTGGTTTTGCCTATGCCACTGCCTTTTCTGGTTAGCATCAGCTCATAGCATGTACGTATATTATACGCTCTGCCGGCGATAGCACCACCATCACCGACCAGGATTCGCAAGGTGCCTGAGAAGGTGACAAAACAGTGAAAGAGGCAAATAAGCTTGATAGCGACATAAAGCGAACAATTTGTGATCTAATAAATTTCGCACTGATTCAATTATGTATCCATTTCCTTCCCGGGTTGGAATGGTGTAAGGAGGTTTCGACAAAAAAAAATATGGATGGAATTTCCAACTTCATCGATATCAGCGTTATTGTAGTCACTATATATTGATTATCACATTTGGTAGTAGGGTGACAATGTGAACAGGAGTTTCGTCAATATAGGAAATGAGTGATTTGAAACTTTGATGAAGCAATTGTTCCCGTGAACTCCATATGGCGTAGGCTTTTTTTCATGAAAGTGAAACTTGTTCGCCCGTAGCGTTGCAGTGTAAGCTGCTATTTCGATAGCAACACATGAAAAACACTATACCGGGTCCGGCATTTCAGCTACGTGCTCGACCCACCGCAGTCGTCCGTTGTTTGCAGTATAGACGACGGATTGTTCCCCAAACAAATTCTGACGATTCAATTAATGTGAAACGCCTATTTTTCGGGTGTTAGTCACCTGACATGGTCATTTATTTACAATGTTCTGAAAAACTCAGATGTGAATATGTACATTATGTGGAAGAATTTGATTTGAAAAATATTTTGGAGGTAACCACTTTCCTTAGATGGTGCTCGTACCCACGACTCTCAGTACGCAAGACTGGTGCTGTTAACTTACTAAGCTACGAAGGACTTCCGTCGGCTTTCGCAACTAAGCGGCTGCTGAATGACCCATTCTTCATAAGCAAATATACTGATCAAGTAGAGGTTGGGCTATTTGCCAGTCGGTCGTCAACCACCACTTCTGGCCACTTCCGAAAAAACCCGAAACTTGAAGGAACTTGAACTTGTGCATAAACATCAAATAAGTATTTTGGAAAGTAAGTCAAACTCTGACTAAGTGATCATAGTCATACTTGATTTTCACAGGATATAAAAACTTTTCATGAAAACAACTTTATGGAAATAAAAGATTTTTATATAAATCTAAAAGAAATTATCAAATTGCTATACACATTTCTATGTTTTATCCTGAAAAATTAAAATGTTACATGAAATGTCAGAATTATGACTATTCCATAATCTATCAAGGGGTTGTCCAGAAACCACGTGGTTATATATGGGGAGGGGGTTTGGAAAATAACCACAATAAGCAACATGGGGGGAGGGGGGATTAGCTCTCGAACCACGTGTTTTTTTACACGAAAAGCTTTTGGTGAATTACAATAGGGGTGTGAAAAATAGAAATCAATTTATCAATAAACGCAAAGCGCATCTTAGGCCCGATGTCCACGTAGCGTCTTTTCAACTCAGCGTTGAAAAGACGCAGATGTGCATCGAGAAAAAGCGGTAACGCAACGGTCGCCACCCTGATGCATAACTGCGTTATTTGACCATCGGGCCTTAGATCCTGTTTCCCTTAAAAAAATAAACGAAAAAATAGGTTGCGATTCAGTCTCACAAAAAAATTTGGAAGGGAAAAATGGAAAAATATTTTTACAAAAAACTCCGCCGCGCCACGCCACCGCCGTTTTGGCATCACGCCGCCGACATTTTTGCATCAGCGCACAGCAGCTGAGCGATTCCAAGCAACAGCATCAAAATTTAAGAAAATTTTTAATTCATGATTTTCTATTGAGTTGAAACTTTGCACAGTTTTTCAATTTCATCTAAATCGTCATTTTTCGATATCAAATCTTCATATTGAGTCACGACTAACTTTTCAAAAGGGTGTATGTGAAAATGGTTCAAAAATATTTAAAAAGCTGCACAGCAAAAACGGAATGTTCGATTGTTATGATTTTTTCAGCAAAGTTAGACAACTAAATGGTGATTCTTAAGAAAATGTGCACAGCAAAAAAAATTTTTTGCCTTTAAAAATATCATTTTGTCACAAAACTCAAATATCTCAAAACCCTATCTTTTTTCGAACGTAATTTTTAGGGAAAACGGTCCATTATATTAGCTATCTACCATAAAAATTTGGTGATGGTAAACTAATAAACAAAAAAGTTATGACATTTCAAACATTTTCACAATTTTTAAAATATCGAACACTTTTGAATTATTATCAGCACAGTTTGAGTATAGTTTTGCTTTAATTTTATTTTCCGACAATGGAATGAAACAGTGAAATTTTTGGGTTCCTTGGATCGTTTTCGCGTTATTAAATTGCTCGCTGAGCTCTGAAGCCTTTATTTCGTACTCTTCAGTAGTAGTAAAACAAAATGATAATTTGGTTAAATCTTTTTCTTTTCTACGATTTGCCCAATCAAAAGTTCTTTCGCAGTTTTAATTGGATGCTCACGTTCTTTGGCTAAACTTGCTCTTGTGGCCATGCGCTTTATTGTTCCTCCAATAGCATCACAAGGACCTTTGCCATGTGATGTAGCAAAAAATGCCATTCTGCATCAATTCCGTACATTGATTTAAATTGACATAGGCTCGAAAATTCTTACGATTTTTGTACTGCGACGCTGCTCCATCAGACATGAAATATATCTTTTGACTTCTTTATGCTTATCAACGCGTAAAAGTTAATCATTTTTCAATGAACAAGTTTACGGATACTGAATCGTGTCTTAAATCTTCGGAAATTATAATAAAACTTAAGTGTTCAATTTGCGTACTTCCATTAAAATAAATAACGAATGGATGAATTGTAGCTTGTTGTACGTTCCAGTGATGGGACTGCACTTCATCTTGCAATACAAAGCTGTAATTTTCAGAAAAATCACAAATGACTAAAAATTCACCATTTTGTAATGTATTTTTCGTATTCTTTAAAAGCTGGATTGTTCTGTTTTAATGAATTCGTGTGGTATTAAACTTTCTAATTTCAAGCAAAAATATGACACAAACTCATCTACAGGTTTTACAATAGTTTCTATGTCACACCTATCCGTGGTCACCCATTGCTCAAATGATAACTGATCAATATATTTTTCTTCAAACTCAGCGAATAAAGTATTTTCCAATGATGAAGAATCTGGACAATCCGAACAAGATCGTAGATAGCAATTTGATGTTGTATTTTCACACAAAAGACTACCAGTTAACATTTTAATATCCTTTGTTAAATTGATTCTTTTCAAACTATGTAAAAAAAGATTAATATTCTCATGGGTTGTGCACACACACACATTATGTGTTCCTGAATTGGAAAAGAAGCTTACATTGCCTTGGCCGAAGGCTTGCAAATGAGGAAAAACCTATTTTAATATTATCGTGAATTTCCTTGAAGCGTGTGTACGCTTCTTTCAAAGTCGTCATCATTAATCGTTTTGGATTGCTTGACGCTTTCCATCTTTTTTACTGATACATAATCTTTTGACCAGGCATAGCTCGACTTACTTCATCATCTTCAAAATATTGAACTACTATTTCTTTTGTCTCATCTGTTAATGCAGTACTAGACCTAGTATTTTTGGTTGAAAGACAGTTATTCTTCAATTGTTTTGCCTCTTTACTGTATTTCTATTGGTTTTGAACTCATCAATGGCATCCTGAATAGACCACGAACTTGACAGCATCGACAAAATCAATAATTTTTCTTACCTTGTCGTGGCTGCATTCGAGAACCATCCCTTCATATTTATAATTACCTCATCGTAGTCTGTATTTTCCACAACATCAGGTCCTAATTTGAAGAGGTTTCTTCGTACAGCTTCGTTTATTTCACGGTATTTTTTCTCCGGGTAATAAACGTAGTCCATCTTACTCCATTTAATCGGAGTCACTTTTATCCCAGCTATGCCCTCGTTAAAGCGTTCGATGTTGACCTTTTGGATACACTCATCTTTTGGATACACGATTGATTTGTTGAAACAGATTTCGCTGATGGTACGGTGGCAAGGCTCTCAGCACTTAATACTTCTGGTAATTCCTCAGTTGTTGTCGATACATCTGGCAATTCCTCAGTTGCTGTCGTTTTCGAACTTCCTGCGCTCTGCTCAACCGATGATATACAGATTGCTCTTTTGTCAACGTTTAGACGGCAGGACGTGCAAATGCGTAAATTTGTATTCAATGTGGACATTGGAGCATAACCAGTCGCTTTCAGTTTATCTATGGTGCTTTCGGTGAGATTTCGTAACTCTTTTGAACACTTTTTTCCATCAAACGGCCTACAACAGTTGAGAAAGCGGCTACTCATGTTGTTCGTAATATTTCAATAAACAAAATCACTTTTAAGTTTTTACTGACTAGTTTGGTGTCATTTGCTTGACTGAAGAAAAAATTACTATAAGATCTTTAACAACCTTAGTAGTAGTATTTTTTTGCTTTTTCGTGAGCATTGTCATGGTATGTACCTATCATGCATTTGTTGTTGTTGAAGATACCCGTTTCCTCCCGATCATAAAGTCTATTCTCTAAGAGGTATATTTTTTGCAGGTAAACTATAGACGTACACGTGTATATAAACCTTTGATTTTGCAGCTTTTGTCTTAAAAATAACATTTCTGATATGTTTCTATCAACGTTATTATCAACAGGTTTCAACACTATTAAAAGAATTTTTCGCCAGTCACGTGTAATGAAAATTATGACACTATCAATACTTTTGATCACAACACTGGATCGTGTCTAAGTTTCTTATAGATGCTATGAATAATTAAATCAAAATATCATGAAAACAACTTGTTTAAATCACGTCCCTTAACAATAAAATCTGCATCAAACTGCAATTCTCGAAATAACTTACACAGAAAAAAATTTTTTTTACTAAATGTGAAAATTGTGAAATGTTTGAAATGTCATAACTTTTTGTTTATTAGTTTACCATCACCAATTTTTATGGTAGATAGCTAATATAATGGACCGTTTTCCTAAAAAATTACGTTCGAAAAAGATAGGGTTTTGAGATATTTGAGTTTTTGTGACAAAATGATATTTTTGAAGGCAAAAAATTTTCTTAAGAACCACCGTTTAGTTGTCTAACTTTGATGAAAAAATCATAACAATCTAACATTCCTTGCTTACTGTGCAGCTTTTTAAAGATCTTTGAAGCATGTCCACATACCCCCTTATGATAAGTTAGTAGTGACTCAGTATAAAAATTTGATATCGTAAAATGCCGATTAAAATGAAATTGAAAACTGTGCAGAGTTTCAAATATTTTCGAAATGGTCGCGCAGGATCGACTGACATGCCCCTGTGGAATGCCTCAGCTACAATTTGAAAAATGTTCGTGTTTTGACGTAGAATTACGTCCTTCGGTAAGATAGGGGGGTCATTCCACAGTTTAAAATTTGGGACCGTCACGAAAAGACATGTCAGGAAGTACGAGCCAATAACACAGCCGTTTTTTAACGGATTCTGGAGATTTTGGTATGAGTCGATCAGTAAACTCTCTAAGATTCTATACAACTATTGTAAACAATTGATTGAATGCATTTGGCTATTGAAAAATTTAATATAGTCAGGTAATATTGTACCAAACTTGGTAGTTTTGTACTTCCTGGACCGTATTTGAACCGATTGGAACCGGTAAACGGTTTTACCATGTACCGGTTCAAGCCACAATTTAGGAAAATAAGCAAACCCCATCAGCGGCGTATCAAACTTCATGATTTCAAAAGTTATGACATTCCGTGGTAGTTTTGTACTTCCTGAACCGTATTTGAACCGATTGGAACAGGTAAACGGTTTTATCATGTGCCGGTTCAAGGGACAATTTCGGAAAATAAGCAAACCCCATCATGCGGCGTATCAAACTTCATGATTTCAAATGTAATGGCATTCTATAGTTGTTTTGTACTTCTTGGACCGTATTTGAACCGGTAAACGGTTTTACCATGTACCGGTTCAAGTGACAATTTTGGAAAATAACCAAACCCCATCATGCGGCGTATCAAACTTCATGATTTCACAAGTGATGGCATTCCATGGTTTTACCATGAACCGGTTCAATGGGCAATTTTGAAAAAAAAGCAAACCACATCATGCGGCGTATCAAGCTTCATGATATCACAAGTTATGGCATTCTATGGTAGTTTTGTACTTCCTGGACCGTATTTGAACTGATTGCAACCGGTAAACGGTTTTACTATGAAACGGTTCAAAGGACAATTTTAGAAAATAAGCAAACCCCATCATGCGGCGTATGAAACTTCATGATTTCATAAGTTATGGCATTCCATGGTAGTTTTTCACTTCCTGGGCCGTATTTGAACCGATTACATGCGGTAAACGGTTTTACCACAGACAAACAGACATAACACATGGAACATTCACTCATCAAATTCATCGTCGTACAAACACCTTAGTTGGGTTTCAATCGGTTCAAATACGGTCCAGGAAGTACAAAACTACCATGGAATGCCATTACTTTTGAAATCATGAAGTTTGATACGCCGCATGACAATAACCATGGGTTCGGTTATTGTCCAAAATTGTCCCTTGAACCGGCACATGGTAAAACCGTTTACCGGTTCCAATCGGTTCAAATATGGTCCAGAAAGTACAAAAGTACCATAGAATACCATAACTTTTGAAATTATGAAGTTTGACGGGTCGCATGATGGTATTCGCCTTTTTCCGTAAAGTGATCCCGTAACAGGTTTCGGCGAAACGTTCGGAATCAGGAATACATGCCATATTTTGGACAGAACAAATTTCTGATCAATTTCGGCTTAGTTTATGCGTTGTTTCCAATCAAAATATCTAAAATAATCATTTCCGAAGTATGCGTTCTGGCATACGGCTAGAAGCTAACACACTTTTTAAATCCGGAATAACTCCGGTATCAAGTAGCCAGTCCTAAAAATCCATAGAGCCCTGAAAATTGAATGAATTCCGCTTCTTTTGGTGAAAGTTGCGAAAAAAAAATGTCGAAAGACAAAAAAGTTACAGCCAAAAAGATTTTTATTTTCGTTTTCAAAGGGGGGTTGGTAACGGAAGGGTTAAAAACTTTAACATTACTTTATACAATACTAATGAAGTGGTGGAATTCCGAATGATTTTTGAACAATTCTCGCGGAAATTAAACAGAATCTCTGAAAAATTTTGCTTGGAAATTTTGCTTGGAAATTTTGCTACAAAATGTTAATGAAAAAACAAAACAATCTCCAGTGTAAATTCTGAAAAATTCATCTTAAACTCCGAAAAAAATCCATGGGAATTCTGTCTGAAAATTCAAAGCAGGTCCGTGGGAAATGCATATAATTTTCGGTGGAAAAAATTGTTCACTTTTTCTTATTTTTTTTTGTCATTCCAATGAATTCCCAATCTTCACGAGAAATTCTTCATTTCCAAGAAAAGTTTTTCGAAAATTTTAAGGAGTACACTTCAAAAATTTCAGCACGCCTTGCGAGCAAAGGCGTAGGATTGCCAATCCGTTGCTGTCTAGGATGTTTTCGGGTGAGAAACATTCTCGAGACACTAGGTATAGTGTATCCATCGTACTTGCTGCACAAGATACATAGTCATGCCATAGCTGGCATACAAAAGGTTTCAATTTCTAACTGAGGAAATGCTAATAGAATATACTAAGTTGAAAAGCAGACCAACTTCCAGTTGCCATAGAAGAAGGAGAAGACTTCTAAATTTTCAAGAGAAATTCTTCTGAATTCCCAAGAGATTTTAAACAGCAATGTCACATGAAACACTTGGGAATTTCTGTTGATTTTAAACAGAAATGCATAGGAATTTTGAAATGAAAATTTTGGAAAATATTGGAAGGTAAACTAATTTGAAGATTCTGAAAACAATACTGGAATTTCTACAGAAATGCTACTCAAAGAAACAACAGTAGGAGTTTTTTTTTGCATTTCTTTGATTTCATATTAACTTTGTGATTCCTAAACTGGACTCTGACAAACTTTTGGTTGTATGAACTCCTATTGGAAAATTTAATTCTTCTTCAGATGCTTCGCTGAGGTTAATATATCTTAAGAATTTTCAGTACCTCCAGAGTTAAGTTTTTTTACTTCAAAAAAACACTTGGTATTAGGGGGAGGGGGGTCTGCCAAATGATCACGATAAACCACATGCCTCCCCCCATGTGGGTGTTGAAAATCTTCAAAAATATAATCACGTGGTTTCTGGATGGCCTCTTCGACAAGTGTATAGGACAGGCTAGAATATACCTTGTGATTATTTTTTCCTCAAACCCTATTCACCCTTCGTTATAACCTGAACATCAACATTTCATTAAAAGAAAATATATATTTTCCCCTTGGCAGGTACTTATGAACTAGAAAATAGTTTATCTTGATTATAATCCAATTAACTGATAAGTCTGTGCTAATTGTAAACTAAGCTGACCTCTCAAGATCATCCACTACAGACCAGATCCGTCCCAAAAGGAGGAGTTATTCCATTTGAAAGCGTCACCCGCATCATGTCTCCCTTGAAACAAGTCGTCGTTATAATTACAGCATGATAATTTAAATGGAAAAAATTAGCTGGAAAATTAACCAGCATCTCCGACGGTGACATCATCCCATTCTATGCACATCAGAAGTGGAGCAGAACATCATCGTCACTTGGATTTGCCGGGTTGGTTGGTCCTGTCGGTTACTCGTCGTTGTCGTTTTGGTTTTCCATTGGCTCTGTGCAGCTTGTCGACCATGGTATTAACTTTGCATGATGCGGGAAAACAGCAAACGATATCCTGTTATCGCAAGACTTGTTGCTTCTGTTTTATATGGGGGAATGAGGAACAAAAGGAGAAGGATAATAAAACAATTTGCCAACTCATTTGCAGTAGGTTCGTTACACACGGTTGAGGAGTAAATTCATCATGATATGATCTGTTGAACCAGTAGAAACAGACTTAGTATAATTTAGGTATCTACACACTTAAATTTGGTACCGAATCTCGAAGAATATCTTACTATCGTGATTTGCACAGACGATTGCTGTATAACTTATGTCATTTGAGCGTTTTGCCTTTCTCGTACAACTAAGTTGTACCGAAAGGCTATCATTTCACTCCGAAAACGAACTTTTTATAGAAGCCTTTGAGACCCATAGTATTATATACCAATCGACTCAGCTCGACGAGCTGAGCACATGTCTGTCTGTCCGTGTGTATGTGTGTGTGTATGTGTGTGTATGTGTGTGCACAAAAGCTTAATCCTTAACCGATTTTCTCGCAACAAGATTTATTCGACAGGGGACAAAGCCTAGTTGATCACTATTGAATTTTATAACGATCGGTCATTGCGTTTAAAAGTTATGAAGAAAATGGTACATCGGACCATATCAACCCCATATAAGGTTGGTGTCTTAACTAAATGCGAGAAAGGCACTACCAACGCTAGGTGGATTAATCTGGGTTTTTTCTCTTGTCATAAGACGAGTTAGTACTACCCCTTGATTTCCATAACATGCTGGTAGCTTTACAGATACGTATCCTCAACAATAAGACCGTCTTAAGTGTCTCTTACTTGACTCGACTTGACTTGAGTCAAGTACAAGCCACTGATGACCTTACTGTTGAGGTCAGAAGACGTATTTGTAAAGTTACAATCAAGTGGTGGAACTATATGGAATAGTACTAACTCGTCTCATTACAAGTGATGACTTGCCACTAAAAGGTTCTTGGTAATTTTCTTATCAAAATAGTGCGTGTTTTGTCAAACATTTGAGTTAACGCAAAAATCAATAAGATTATCAACAATTTCGGAAAACTTCGTATTGTTAATCAACGTTCCTAATATTTCATATCATAAGTTATTAAGTAAAAACATTCTTTTCGTCGGGCTAATTGAAAAAAAAAATGTGAGCGTAAGTTATTGCAAAATCATTGTAGTTGATGCTCTGAGTAAAGAGTTTTTCACGAGTGTTGAATTGATAATTTTATCATTTGTTTGCTGAAAAAATGTTACCCAAAACATCATTAATTCAAAACTGCAAAAATAATATCGTAACTAAACAACACAACCGAAGTCGGTGGATAAAACTTATAAGCAGTCACATTCTTTCTATTCCAAAAAGTTTCAATCATGTTTTTAAATTTTCGAAGAAGTCTTGAAGTTTCTAATAGTTTCTGCTGTTCCATAAAATTGTTGAAATTTTTCTGGAAGTACGTTATTATTTCTGCTAGTTCAGGGAGGCTCAGAGAATTTCTGAAATTTTATAATAGTTGACAGACCGACAGGTGAATTAAACAAAAGTTGCATATCGAAACGAGGATTTAGCCAAATAGCTTAGCTTAGACTGACTATACTTGTCAATGGTATCTTCTCCGTGACTTATCAGAACGCTACGATCCAAGTGAATAAAAGTTGAGATTTACCACCTATTCTAGATATACAAGTTTCAGAGCGCTCAAATATAGATCAATAATGGCGCCAGTCAGTTCGGAAAGGAGAGAAATGTTAGTGTGTAGTTTTTTATGCTACTAGAGACCGAGAATACCTCTTCCAAGTATAGATCAAGAATTCACTTGGAAAATTGATGTAGTTTATGCCACATTATGTGATGTATTCTCCAGTAGACCTCCTGCTTATAAGGCAGAAGCGGTAGTCAATAGACTGCCGAGCTCATCTCCGGAAGTTAAACTAAACATAAGATATGTAAATACGAACTACACCCAACCGGCTGTTGTTAGATTTTCTAACAATTCTGAATAAGAATCTACCAAAACATGTATAAGAACTGGGCATATGCGAAATTATTAGATTCTTATAAAAAAAATGTAAGAAAAGCTACAAAATTGTTAGATTCTTATACATAATTGTTGGAAAATCTAACAACCGCCGGTTGGGTGTAGTTTATAATGATTGTAGCAATTTCGGATGTGTGACAGCAAGTCTTTGAGGAAATTTGGAGTATAATTATTTTTAAGATTTCTAAAAACCCGTAAATAGTACTGAACACTCTGCAAAATTTTTGGACGATTATAAGCTTTACTGGTAGACCATAGCGATGTGGTAATTGACTTTTCCAGTCAAAAGTTGCATCTCGTTTCATTGTCTCAATCGTTTCTTAGGCTTGTTTAAGGTCAGCTTTCCTAAGGAACCCATATTTTTTTAACTCTAACTTTAACTTTAACCTCTAACAATTTCAAAAATCTAAAACAAAAGCCGAAAAAGTGTTTTTACAATTCCTGATCATAATACCTGGTTAACAGTTAGCGTTTGAGTGATAAAACGGCCTACTTTTCCATACCCATAACATGGGTGCTTTAATGAACATTATGCAACTCAAATGGGTTGCATAAAATCCATTAAAGCACTCATTTGGGTGCTATAATGGAAAACCAGCATTAGAACAATAGTTACATGACCACATTTAGCTAAATTGGCTTGGGTGAGTGTTCAAATAGTGTATTCTCTGTGTCACGTAATAAATGAAATAATTTGATGGACATGACATCAAATTCTCCAAAGGCAGGTTTATCTATCGCCTTATGGTCTGTCGAGCACACAATGGGGCACGATAACATGGAATCTGTTTGTTTTCTGCAGCAACATGATTTTTTGGCAAGATTGGTCATGTTAAGTGAATAAAATTGTACCATTTTGGTACAGATTTATCATATTTAAGCCCATTTTTCGTCATTGCAAAAAATAGCGTGTGCAACTCGTTGCAAAACTCGATTTTGTTTGAAATTTTAAAAAATACTTAGAGGCCACAAAAAATATGGGTCAACTTCGGACCTTAAATAAAATAAACAATTGATTGAGAGAATAAAAAAATGTTGACGGGAAAGATCAAATTTAAACCATTAAATATTAAAAACAAATACAGAAATCCATAACCATAATCTGATAGGACCTCCGGAAAGTCCTTGAAATTCAGTTTTTGTCCTACCCACGTCTCGGAACGTGACCGCGCCTTTGATTGATGTTCTGTCAATATTTCTATTAGATGATGGTTCATTGAATAACGGCTCGTTAACGTTCGATTGGGTTTTTCTTAAAACGTCATGCTTTTTTGCATACTCTTGAAACTTCTTTGAGATATTATTGACGAACTTAAAGTATATCTATTTAATGGGTGGTACATGATTATACATTAAATATAGAATCATTTGTCAATAAAAAGGTTTTAGAGACTTAAAGCAGAATTTCTAAAAAAAATACATTTTATTGACAAATACAAAAAAGAATTGAACTATGTTCGATACTGTGACCATTTTTACAGTATTGTAACAATATGCTTTACTACTATAGGAGCTTTCCTCCTCCTATAACGGAAATCTTTTGCCTTCTTCACATTTCAAGATACGTCTATTATCAAGCTAATTCGTCATTCCCATGACAAGTGTGAAAGGAAAGAGTTCCGCTGTGAACACGACGACGCGTTAATTTGCTGTTCATCTTAGTCAGCCAATCAGTTAATAGCCCACTGGGACATTGCTTTCTTGCTTCTCCGAAATCCCCCCTAGCATGAAAGGACCGCAACAGAAGGAATAGAACAGAGCTTACTATTACACCCGATCCTAATAACGGTACGAAGGGAGCCACTTCCTCAATTTCCACACCGTTGAGCATCTGCTGGTTCCATTTCCGTTACGACTACCGGCTGAGGCAGCGGCGGCGGCAACGACGATACATCGCATTGTCACATTTTCACCATTCCCATCCATTAATGCTTCCTTAATCGGAAAATTATGTTCCCTGTGCTGTGCTTTCACATCAAAAGTAAAGCGCCAGTGCTGTCCGACGTGGAATGCTCCAGGGAAAATTTCCTCTTTTTTTCATTTTCGCATCCACTCACCACGTTCAGTGACGGTGGATTGAAGATGTAGGTATTAGAACCAATCGTTTGCAATACTTTTTGACTCTTCTAGAGGTCAGACAATTTTTATTCTTTCCTGTCAATGACGATTTGAACTGACCTCCAGATGTGTCAAAATTTACGCTGATCGATTGATTTCAACATCCTCGCAAACCGCTAATATAGAACGGTTTCTATTTTAGGGTGATTATTTTAATCAGTTCTCTTAAAATATTAGGATAATATCTATAGATATATGAAGGCATCATATCTACTGCCAAACTTCATGTGACCGGAGTAAATTGCGACAAAATGATTGAATTCAATGAATCTCAAATTATCGTATTTTAGATTGGGTAGAAATAAACTTACCTCTTAAAAGGACAAAATTGGTAACTTAATTTAACCATTCAACATAGTCTTCAGCCGTACATCAAAAGCTAGTTACTAGAAAGATCTAAAACATGTTCTGAGAATAAAAATGTGTGCCCTAATTAATTGGTATTTCCTAAACCTTAACTGCGTTCCTGTGCAAGTTTGTGGTCCATAGCTCTGTCGTTGGTAATAAGTGGTTGTAATTCCTACAAGAGCGCCAGCCAAAGTTAACTTTTTCTGCGCCCACCGTTTCACTCGTGGGACAAGGTACAATCATTTATTTTATTTTCATTCCTTGCAACTGTTACAATCATTTTTAATATCCTCATTCCATGCAACCGATGCTTAACGTTCCACCGACGAATGATAAAAATGAGATGCAACCACGGTAACCAATCCTTTTCCCGGTTCAATATATTAATCTCGAGTTTTTTTATTCTTCTCTACGTTGAATCTCTTATTAACATTCCTGATTATAGTACGCAACACAATTAGGGGAAAACTGTTCCAGCATCCTTCTTATCTTGGTATCGGCAATTTTATGTTTCAAATCCTATATTCCGAGAAATCGAATTCTAGTTAACATATAATTGTATGCAAAGTTAATAAAGTGGATGTTGTTTACTTTTTGGCTAAATAGCTTCCTTTAGACAAGCTGGATAGTGAAATACGCCCGATTTATCTCTAACATGATATTGCCGGCTGGCACGGCAAATGCCTTGTAAAGCGTACCATTGGTACTTCGCGTACTTGCTCCTCTCCGGAGGTGCAACTTTTACTGAGCGTCTATTCTCCATGTTAGGAGCGGCTCACAACAACGTCTGTTTTCCATGTTAGGGTCGGCTGATCATCGTCTGAGTGCCAGATAGGGACTCTAAGTTAAACTGTGCACCATGGTCCACCAGGAGGAATAGTCCTTTGGAAATTCAGGCCCTGCAAGCCAGCCTTTGGAAAAACTTAGGCAGCTGCAACGAATAATCAAAAAGGGAGTACGGACCGGAACAATCGGTGAAGACCACTGCGAGCAAATCTCTCAACTTCATCGGGAGCACACGCATACTCGCCCATGTGCTCAAGGATCGTGGATTCGCCATCGTAGCGCCGCAGGAGGTTTGTTGGAAGGAATCAATGGTGCGAACATTCAGAGGTAATCATACCATCTAGGGTAAAATGCCCAATAGTGGACCCCCTAGTAGCGGAAATTTGCTCTTCCTGTCATAAGGCTTAGAAATTTCCAACATATTAACTCTGCTTGATACACGCAAAAAAAAGCGTTCCCGAATTCGTGAACTAGCAAAAATACACCGTGATTTAATTCATGGATTCGGGAACACCAGTCACGTTTTCCAGAACGTTCCAGAAAACGTGACTTTTTTCCCGAATCCGTGGCTGCTGTTCACGAAATAATACACCGTGAACTTGTTAGTTCACGAATTCATGAACGCTTTTTTTTTGCGTGTATCTAACAACAAGCTCTGCATCCCCTCTTCACGATACATACATAAAACACACAAATGCACGACGTTATTCGTCGAAATTAACATTTTAATGTTTAACTGAATTCGCCCTATAGTAGACCCCCTGGGGGTCCATAATAGGAAATTGCTTCCCTATAGTCGACACTTCATTTGATTTTCATGTCCCGTTTCGGAACGTTCTTCTTCCCTATTATGGACCCCCCAAAATATTCCTTTAATGGACACTCTCGTGTTTATTTTTTATAGCATTGTAAAAAATCATCTAATTTGACTTTCCATAGCCACTATTGGTCACTTTACCCTACCAGAGCTGCGGTAACACACACGAGCAGGGAACTGCTTTCCTAGTGATGGTCGATATACAAAAGGCGCGTGGTGGTCGATCAATGAGAGAATGTGCAGGTTGAGGATCAAAGGCCGGTTTTTCAACTTTAGCATAATCAACGTCCATAGCCCACACTCCGGAAGCACTGATGATGATAAGGGCGCATTCTACGCGCAGCTGGAATGTGAGTACGACAGCTGCCTAAGCCACGACGTCATCATCATCATAGCGGATTTGAACGCTCAAGTTAGTCAAGGGAAGGAGTTTAGATTGACTATTGGATAGTTCAGCGCCCACCGGATGACGAACGAAAACGGCCTACGACTAATTGATTTCGCCGCCTCAAAGAATATGGCATTCGCAGCACCTACTTCCAACGCAGTCTTCCGTATCGGTACACCTGGAGAGCACCACTGCAGACAGAATCACAAATCGACCACGTCACTTCTCCGATATTGTCTTTATTGTCTTTATTATTGTTGCAACAACAGGTTACATTTGGCCCCAATGATGTAGAGTATTTGAAAAAAGTGAACATTAAAATATGGTGTCAAGGGATAATACAAAATAGATATAAAACATTTACACAAGCATAGTCATTGTCTTCGTCTGTTTATGTCTGCGAAGAACGATAAAAATCTTCGGCGTAACATGCTCCGTGTGGCGTGGAAATCGAAGAGTGATGCGACTCTGTTGAAGACACGCTGTAGGCCACATATAACTCCATACATGCCATAATTTGTACGACGAAAGGGCAGCCTCAACATATGGCTGTTACGAAGCATGCGTGGCTGGACGTTCAGGTCTATTTGTTCCGACATAGCTCCACAGTCGATTCGTCCCTGCAGGGTATCGGCGATCATAATGGCTTTGTCGACATCTCTCCTTGAACGAAGTAGCTCACACGGAAGAAATAAACTACCCAATAGTGAGTTTAATTCACCCAACCTCGAACATCCGTACGGGAAGCCAAAATTGAGTAAGTAGGGTCGAAGTAGTTTGCCGTTACTCCCATGTTAAAAAAGTACCCAACGGAAAATTTATTTACCCAAATGTAAGTTTAATTCACTCAATTTCGATCTCAGGTAATAAAACTCAAATTAATTGGCTTCCCGTATTGAACTGGCTTCGTTGGATTGTTTGGCTCTTTTGGTTTTGACAACAAAAGAAAGAGTGGATGAAATAGAAGAGAAAAAATAACTCAAAAGTAAGTTTAAAAATACTCAATTTTGGGTACTTTTTTTCTTCCGTGCAAGTTGATCGGCTTTCGTAACTCGGTAGGCGAAACGGATCCAGCCAAGTTAGTCTACGAAGCGCGAATCGAAGGAAACGGCGTTGAACAGATTCGGTTCTCTCCGCACCGTTGTTGTAAGACGGACTCCAGACAACATAACAGTACTCTAGAGTCGAGCGAGTCTAGGATCATGCCGAGGTCCTTCACATGGCTCACTCGCTCTATTTCTGTACCAAGAAGGCTGTAGTTGCAAACGATGGGCTGTTTTTTTTTCGTGAAAACGTTATGACAGAACACTTGGCCGGGTTTACCACCATTCGGTTTAGAGAGCACCAATCCACGAAGCGATCTAGTTGACGTTGTAAGAGCTGACAATCGGATGAATGAAACCAGTTCAGCAGACTGCCGCTGACTCCGAATCGGTCCAGTTTTGCAATGGCTAATGAGTGATTAATTTTATCGAAAGCTGCAGAGAGGTCAGTATGAATAACATCCGTTTGAGACAGTTCTGTTAGACGTTCTGTTCTGACGTAGGACGTGAGGCACAGTCAATTGGTGGAAGCGATCGACAGTAAATCCGTGCTGATCACCACTAAGAAGTGGCTTACAGTGTGAAAGCAGTGGTTCCATAATGACGAGTTCGAACAGCTTTGAGACGGCACACAATGACGTAATCCCTCGATAGTTGTTCACATCACGTTTGTCTCCCTTTTTGTGGACTGGGAACATTAGTGCAAACTTCCAGCAGAAGGGGAAAAATACCATTGATGATCGAAGATCTGAACAAGAAAAGAAGCCCGGATTCCTTGCGCTGTTCGTTGACGTAATTCCAGAAGGATTTTGGTTTAGATTTGAATTTGAGCTCAAGATTTCGTTGGTACCGTGCAAAGCTTTGCCGACATGCTCGTTGGTATTCATGATTAAGCCTCACATAATGGTTTCTTAGAGGTAGCGTTCGATGTTTTGAGAAAATTCTAAAAGCTGCTCTCTTAGTGGACTTCATTTTTCGTAGTTCAGTCGAGAACCATGGAGGGTGCGATCCTTTCTGCGATCTCTTTGGCACGTGTCGGTCAATTACATACGCCAGGATGTGCGAGAAAGTTAGAGCGGAGCTTTCAACGTTGTTGGGGTCAATTTCGATGATAAAATGGTGAACAGTGTAGTTTGTGTCTGCCGTGCAGTTATTAATTAAATAATTTACGTGTGAAAAGTGCATAGTGCCGCAGAAAATTTTATTTCCTCGTGTGCCCATTAGTGCAGTGCAACGGAATAACTAGGAGACAACTTGTTTCTATTAGTTATTCTAATTGAAATTGATTTGTCTGCCCCAGCAACAGCTGGCGGCCGGTGAATTGTTGCGCTTTTTATTGTCTCTTTGTGCTTTGTTTTGTGTTGTTTGCATGCACCGAGAGGTGACTGTGTGTAGGCTTCATTAGGATGGTTGAGTGTAATGAATGTGGAATGGGGATTGTGGCTAGCGATCTGCCGATGAAGTATTCTAGTTGTAGGTGCACTAAAGTATTTCATTACAAGTGCACTTCTATGACCAAACCGTTGGCTAAGCTGGTCACGGAGAACGTGAATGTTGTATTTAAGTGCGATGATTGTTTATCAAGCCAAACTTGTGGCGAGCAAAATGTACCGATTTCGAATTCCATAATGTGCGAAGAGGAGTTGAAGAAGATTGCTTCTCTCTCTGACTCAATCGGTGGTATTCGAGATCACATTTCTGCTCAAGTAAACAACGCGTTATTGGACGGTATGGAACAGTTGGGGAAAAATGTAAATTGCACATTGGAGAAGGCAATTGTTGGATTTCGGGAATTAGTAACTAAAGAGTTGGAAAATATGAAGAACTCATTTTCTCAATTTGATTCGCGTAAGAGAGTAGCTGCAATGGATGTGATTCAAGGTACATCAATGTTGGCTCCGGAGCCAAATCAGATTCCCAGAGGTAAAAAACGCAAAGTGCAGGAAGACGTAACCGATGCGTCTGATAATGTCTTTATTGAGCAAGTTAGTTTCGCGGATGTAGTCAAAAATAGCACTGGGAATAAGAGTAACGTTAAGAAGAATAGACAGAAAAGTTCAACCGCAAATGATGAGAAGGTTGTTCGTAAGACTCGTCCCGTCATTGTGATCAAACCAAAAGAGTCCAACCAGAGTAGCGATGTTACTCGGAAATTTTTGAATACTAAATTAGATCCAAAAACACACAAGATCAGTAACTTTAGGAACGGGAAAGACGGCTCTATTATTGCTGAGTGTGCAACTGGCTACAATGTCAATGTTGTGAAAGATGGCATTCAAAGCGATTTGGGCGAAAGTTATAATGCTGTTGTTCCCTCATCGGTGCCTAGACTTAAAGTGATGGGCATGTGCGATATGTTTTCCTCCGATGAATTCATTCAGATTTTGAAAATCAGAATGAGGACATCGCAATAAATGATGTAAAAGTAGTAAGAATGTACGAAAACCCACGTTTTAAGTACAACAAGTACAACGTTGTAATAGAGGTAGACAAAGCTACCCATAGCTGTTTGTTGACCGCGAAAAAAGTTAATATAAGGTTTGATCGGTGCCTAGTTGTTCCCGAGATTAGTGTCTTGAGGTGTTTTCAATGTGGAGAATTTGGGCACATGAGTACGGAGTGCAAAAATAGCATTGCGTGCTCAAAGTGCAGCGATCGTCACAAGACATCCGAATGCACATCAACTGTATTGAGA
The DNA here is from genome assembly GCF_024139115.2 of Armigeres subalbatus. Taxonomy (NCBI): domain Eukaryota; kingdom Metazoa; phylum Arthropoda; class Insecta; order Diptera; family Culicidae; genus Armigeres; species Armigeres subalbatus. The sequence continues at coordinate 53,906 of NW_026942828.1, read as the reverse complement.
TGTGTAAATTGTGTAAACATGAATAAAGACCGTAAAATGGACTTGGACGTTAACCATGGAGCGTTTAGCACTGAATGTAAAGTTTATAAAAGATTGTTTGATCGAAAAAAAAGCAGCTTACATTTCAATGAATAGCAACCAAGTTCCAGAAGTAATGTGAACAATTTTGATATTCTATATTTTAATATTGCTGGTTTATCTACAAATTACATTGCACTACGTGAGATTGTAGAAAATAAACGTCCATTTTTAGTATTTTTATCAGAAACTCATATTGTTGACATAGAAGCATTTGATCAATATAGCATCCCGGGATATAGTGTAGCTGCTTGTTTATCACATTCGAGACACACTGGCGGTGTTGCTATTTATGTCAAAGAGTCGGTTCAATACAAGCTTCAAATGAACGAAGTTTGTGATGGGAATTGGTTCTTGGGCATTACAGTTGTATGTGGCATGACGATGGGCAATTATGGTGTTTTGTATCATTCTCCCAGTTCAAGTGACCAGCGATTTATTGAAATTTTAGAAAACTGGATGGAGATATTTATAGATAATAGTAAATTAAATATACTTGCTGGAGATTTTAATATAAATTGGTGTGACGACCATAATTCGAATCATTTGAAAAGACTTGCTGATTTCTTAAATTTAAAACAAAAGTGCTTGATTATACACGTATTTCCCGACACAGTAGAACGTTAATTGATCATGTTTATTCCAACTTTGATACAGTTAGTACTAGAACTCATATTGACTTGAAAATAACCGATCATGAAACAATAGTAATCAATATTGATGATAATAGTAGTAGCGATTGCGATTTAGTAAAATTGAAGTGCTGGAGGAAATACTCAAAACAATCAATTACAAATCTTGTTGAAAGAAACGTGGATTTTCAAACTAGTTCCGGGACATTAGAACATAAATCAGTTGTTTTAACCGACGTTTTGAAAACCTGTACCAATCAATTAGTAGAACAAAATGTGCATGTAAATAATTCAAACAGCTGGTACAATTTAGATCTTCTGCGTCTCAAACGTAAAAGAGATAAATTGTATAAGAAATTTTGTAGAAGCAATAATCAAAATCATTGGAATAAGTATCAGGTTGCATGTGGAACAAATATTTTCAATCTTGAGAGCGTACTCGATGCGAATATATTCAGAGGAAAATTTATCAGCATCAAAACAACAGCAAAGAGTTATGGAAAATTTTGAAATCACTTTTGAAACCTAGTACAAGTAAACCGCGGTCCATAACTTTTGATGGCACATTAGAACAATCAGAACAAAGAGTTGCAGATAAGTTTAATGAATATTTTGTTAACAGCGTTTCATCAATTAATCAATCAATTGAATTGGTTGATGAACCTGACGAAATAAAACAGCCGATTAATGTTAATTGCTTTTTTGATGGCTTTCGCCCTATAACGTTGGAAGAACTTAGAATTATTTGCTTTTCTATGGGAAAAACGGCTGGCGTAGATAACGTAAATGCAAAAGTGATACAAGATTGCTTCGATGTCATCGGAAACAACCTGCTGGACCTGATTAATGAATCATTGCAAACGGGGCACGTGCCACGCGTTTGGAAGGAATCATTAGTGATTCCTATTCAAAAGTTGCTGGGACGATTAAAGCCGAAGAGTTTCGTCCCATCAATATGTTGCACACATTAGAGAAAATTTTAGAACTTGTTGTTAAAGGCCAGCTGATAACTTACTTGAATAATAATAGCTTGCTGATACCAGAACAATCAGGATATCGAGAAGGCCATTCTTGTGAAACTGCATTGAATTTGGTATTGGCGAAGTGGAAAGAAAGCATGGAGCGTAAAGATACGATTGTTGCTGTGTTTTTGGATCTAAAACGCGCTTTCGAAACAATTTCTAGGCCCTTGTTGTTGAGAACAATCAAGCGCTTTGGAATTTCGGGTTCTGCATATAAATGGTTTGAAAGCTATTTGTCTGATAGAACCCAAAGGACTGTTTTTAATGATTTTGTGTCGAGCCCCGTGGAGAACACACTCGGAGTGCCACAGGGGAGTGTATTAGGGCCCATTCTATTTATTATGTACATAAATGATATGCGACGAGTTTTACGATTTTGTGATGTTAACCTTTTTGCTGATGATACCGTAATATTCATTGCAGCTAAGAACCTAGATGAAGCCGTTTCGCGCTTAAATGAAGATTTGCGTTCTTTAAGTAGATGGTTGAAGTACAAACAATTAAAATTGAATATAAGTAAAACTAAATTTATGTTGATTTCGTGAAACCGTATAGATGTAGATGTCTCTGTAAAAATCAAAAAATCAATGATGAGACAATTGATCGCGTATGCGAGATTAAATATCTTGGCGTGATTATTGATGACAAGCTCAAATTTGACACACATATTGACAATGTTATCAAGAAAATGCCAAGAAGTGTGGAATTCTCTGTCAATTGAAAAACGACTTAACTATTGCCTGCAAAATACAATTGTATAAATCGATCATCTCTCCTCATTTGGACTTTTGCTCTTCTATCTTGTTCCTAGCTAATGAAACGCAAATATCGAGATTACAGCGTTTACAAAATAAAGTAATGCGTTTGATTTTAAGATGTAATAGATTCACTTCTTCTACTTTTTTATTAAGTGCCCTGCAGTGGCTATCTGTGAAGCAGAGAATAGTATATTTGACAATGGTGTTCATTTTTAAAGTAGTTAACGGTTTGCTGCCTCGATATTTGTGTGATCGAATTGAAAGAGGAAGTGATATTCATAGCTATAACACTAGAAACGCGGAAGAATTAAGAACACCCTATTTTTTGAACGGAGCTTCACAAAACTCTTTGTTTTTCAAAGGAATAAATGTTTTCAATTCGATGCCTACACATATAAAACGTGCAACAACACTTACGCAATTTAAGAGACAATGTATTTCACACGTCAAAGCTGCTTTTTGAACAGCTACCTGATCATTTTTTTTTAGTTTATATACACGTATATTTTGACGAAGTTTTTACGACGGATGATTTAGTATGACCAAATGTTTATTTTCTATTTATTGGGGCACATATAAACTATAACTTTCGCCTCGATGATGATGATGGATTTTATTTTATTGACGTAATGTTAGTTTGAACCTTTTTTGTGTAGTCTACAAAAGTTTGAGTCTCGCGCGCGGAAAACAGGTATAAATGATTTCAAATTTATAATCAATATTGCTTGTTTCGAGCCGATTGAATGATTCCTTGGATAAGTAGTAGCATTCTGGTAGATTGTTTTGTATTCGCGTCTATTGCCGAAACTTCTGATATCGACGGAGCGGTAACACAAGATTTGGCTTCTGTGTTGTCGTGTACATTAAATTTAACGCTGAATGATACTTACGAGTTATTATCTGCTGCTTGTATTATGACTTTATGAAGCGCGTGTCATGGTGAAACTTTTGAAATCTGTGCGAGAGGTATCACAAGTTTTACATTCTTGTTAAACTGTAAGTATCTCTACTGATGTTTACGAAAGTTCGAAGTTGAAATCAACGGCTCATTTTTTCAATTATGTTTTTGCTGTATAGTAATGGACATTTTTTAGGAATTTATATCTGTAAAATAATCGGATCGTTTTTTTTGTAAATCTGATTAAATTGATCTTAATTAAATATCTTAACGATAACTCGTCCAGCTCAAACCTTTGTAGGGGAATGTGGCGGGACCATCATCATCATCATCATCATAGCATTTCCAACGCATGTAATCAAATCATAGGACTGTAAGGCAGGTTCTCCCGATAGAATTTTATAGCAAAATGTTGACATTGTGAAGTAATAATGCAAAAATGGCTGGAGGGTCCACTATTGGTTGGGGGTCCACTATTGGTCACTTTACCCTACCAGAGCTGCGGTAACACACACGAGCAGGGAACTGCTTTCCTAGTGATGGTCGATATACAAAAGGCGCGTGGTGGTCGATCAATGAGAGAATGTGCAGGTTGAGGATCAAAGGCCGGTTTTTCAACTTTAGCATAATCAACGTCCATAGCCCACACTCCGGAAGCACTGATGATGATAAGGGCGTATTCTACGCGCAGCTGGAACGTGAGTACGACAGCTGCCTAAGCCACGACGTCATCATCATCATAGCGGATTTGAACGCTCAAGTTAGTCAAGGGAAGGAGTTTAGATTGACTATTGATAGTTCAGCGCCCACCGGATGACGAACGAAAACGGCCTACGACTAATTGATTTCGCCGCCTCAAAGAATATGGCATTCGCAGCACCTACTTCCAACGCAGTCTTCCGTATCGGTACACCTGGAGAGCACCACTGCAGACAGAATCACAAATCGACCACGTCACTTCTCCGATATTGTCTTTATTGTCTTTATTATTGTTGCACCAACAGGCTACATTTGGCCCCAATGATGTAAAGTATTTGAAAAAAAAAGTGAACATTAAAAGATGGTGTCAAGGGATAATACAAAATAGATATAAAACATTTAAACAAGCATAGTCATTGTCTTCGTCTGTTTATGTCTGCGAAGAACGATAAAAATCTTCGGCGTAACATGCTCCGTGGCGTGGAAATCGAAGAGCGATGCGACTCTGTTGAAGACACGCTGTAGGCCACATATAGCTCCATACATGCCATAATTTGTACGACGAAAGGGCAGCCTCAACATATGGCTGTTACGAAGCATGCGTGGCTGGACGTTCAGGTCTATTTGTTCCGACATAGCTCCACAGTCGATTCGTCCCTGCAGGGTATCGGCGATCATAATGGCTTTGTCGACATCTCTCCTTGAACGAAGTAGCTCCACACGGAAGAAATAAACTACCCAATAGTGAGTTTAATTCACCCAACCTCGAACATCCGTACGGGAAGCCAAAATTGAGTAAGTAGGGTCGAAGTAGTTTGCCGTTACTCCCATGTTAAAAAAGTACCCAACGGAAAATTTATTTACCCAAATGTAAGTTTAATTCACTCAATTTCGACCTCAGGTAATAAAACTCAAATTAATTGGCTTCCCGTATTGAACTGGCTTCGTTGGATTGTTTGGCTCTTTTGGTTTTGACAACAAAAGAAAGAGTGGATGAAATAGAAGAGAAAAAATAACTCAAAAGTAAGTTTAAAAATACTCAATTTTGGGTACTTTTTTTCTTCCGTGCAAGTTGATCAACTAACATCGGCTTTCGTAACTCGGTAGGCGAAACGGATCCAGCCAAGTTAGTCTACGAAGCGCGAATCGAAGGAAACGGCGTTGAACAAATTCGGTTCTTTCCGCACCGTTGTTGTAAGACGGACTCCAGACAACATAACAGTACTCTAGAGTCGAGCGAGTCTAGGATCATGCCGAGGTCCTTCACATGGCTCACTCGCTCTATTTCTGTACCAAGAAGGCTGTAGTTGCAAACGATGGGCTGTTTTTTTTTTCGTGAAAACGTTATGACAGAACACTTGGCCGGGTTTACCACCATTCGGTTTAGAGAGCACCAATCCACGAAGCGATCTAGTTGACGTTGTAAGAGCTGACAATCGGATGAATGAAACCAGTTCAGCAGACTGCCGCTGACTCCAAATCGGTCCAGTTTTGCAATGGCTAATGAGTGATTAATTTTATCGAAAGCTGCAGAGAGGTCAGTATGAATAACATCCGTTTGAGACAGTTCTGTTAGATTTTAAACGTCTGAAATAAAGACAAATAATAATAAGTTCTGTTAGACGTTCTGTTCTGACGTAGGACGTAAGGCACAGTAAATTAATGGAAGATGAGCGACCGACAGTAAATCCGTGCTGATCATCACTAAGAAGTTGGTTACAGTGTGAAAGCAGTGATACCATTATGACGGGCTCGAACAGCTTTGAGACGGCATACAATGATGTAATCCCTTGATAGTTGTTCACATCGCGTTTGTCTCGCTTTTTGTGGACTGGAAACATTAGTACAAACTTCCAGCAGGAGGGGAAAATTCCATTGATGATCGAAGATCTGAACAAGTAAAGAAGCCCGGATTCCTTGCGCTGTTCGTTGACGTAGTTCCAGAAGGATTTTGGTTTAGATTTGAATTTGAGCTCAAGATTTCGTTGGTACCGTGCAAAGCTTTGCCGACATGCTCGTTGGTATTCATGATTAAGCCTCACATAATGGTTTCTTAGAGGTAGCGTTCGATGTTTTGAGAAAATTCTAAAAGCTGCTCTCTTAGTGGACTTCATTTTTCGTAGTTCAGTCGAGAACCATGGAGGGTGCGATCCTTTCTGCGATCTCTTTGGCACGTGTCGGTCAATTACATACGCCAAGATGTGCGAGAAAGTTAGAGCGGAGCTTTCAACGTTGTTGGGGTCCAGAACGGTTAACCAGTCAATGCTGGTAAGCACGTTCGCGATACGTCACCGAAATCAAGGGTGCCTTATCTTGGATGGAAACAAAGCACAGGTCCAATATGCGAAGGTTCTCGTTCGCTACGTTATTAATCTGGGTTAGCCTTGCTACGCTGTAGCTATCAAGGAGTCCAGCGACACCAGTATAATATTGCGAGCGTTCAGGGTCAGAAAGCCACTATGCGAATGTATCCACTGAATGCCAGGCATGTTGAAGTCGCTCAAGATGCAAATCTTGTCAATCGAAGATGCAGTTTCCAATATAGTGAAGACGGACTGACAGTGAGCGTCAATGAGGTGATTATCTCCAACTAGATCCGGGGCGATGTACAGCGCGCACAAAAACAATTTACGGTCGCCCAATTTTAAGGATATCCAGATTTGTTCTAGACAGGCCCAGTTGCAAGAATCTGATAAAGCCAAGCGATAATCATCGATGCTAGAGTTCATTAAATTTCACGACTAGGTTGAGCGGTTCGGGGTCCCCCATGAGGCGGCAGGCAATGCGTTCTGGTAATGGCGACCGGTTTTCAGTAGGCTTGGGCGAGGATCCATTGACGAAAGGCAGCATAAGTGCCTCAACGACACAGGTTCTGATATTATCGACGTCATGACATATCGTGGCGCTAACATCGACTCTGACCACTATCTGGTGATGGCTAAACTGCGCCCAAAACTATCCGTCATCAACAATGATCGATGGTGCAAACATGGTGTTTGTTTCCGATCCGTCAGGTACGAGACGGCGTGGGGCGCAGCGATTTAGGTGAGGTTCAAAACGACTTGGCGAGCGTAGGGCGCATTCGAGGATGGAGAAAAGCGGCCTCGAACCTTGTCTTGTGGCGTCAAACGGTTGATTCAGTGTTATCTGTTTAGGTGTAAACTAAATAAATGAAAATTAAATAAATGATATATTGCCGGCTCAAAACAGTGTCTGACTCTAACCCGTTGCTGAATGCTAATATAATACAAATATATAACAAATAATACGTTGCTGAATGCTAATACAAAAAAATACAAAAAAATCATGATGTGGATATTGTCTTTGACTTCTAGGATTTCTTAACTATAAAACATGCAAACCGAATATTTGATTTCGAGCCATCAAGCGTTGCACGTATCAGTCTAATCCGTTTCGTCGGAGAACCATATTCAGACATTATCTGCCATTTCTTTTCACTGAATTGCACGCTGCTTTGAAATCAATGAACAGAGGGTGTCTCTGCAAGTTGTACTCCCGGAACTTATCCAGGAGTGTTCGCCGACGCAGAACTCCTCGAGCGGTCTCAGTCTGTTAAATAGAATACGCGACAGAATTTTGGACGCCGAGCTCAGAAGGGTGAACTCTCTGGTGATTTGCGCGATCTAGTTTGTGCCCTTTCTATTTATAAATAGATACATGACGGATAGCATATGATGCTATCCAAACAGCCGGTATGCAGTTCTTCGTCTTCCATTATTTTTGAATCGTGTTGTGGATCGATTGATGCAGCTGCTCACTTCCACGTTGGAGAAGCTTGACCAGGATCTCGTCCTTCACAGTAGCTTTACTGTTTTTCAGCTCATTCAGAGCCTTCTTTACCTTATCCAGCGTTGGGGTTCCACAGTTCCTGTTTCTTAATACACCTTCGTTTCCACCGTTCATCAAATCTTCGAAGTGGTCCTTCCACCTGGTTGCCATCAAGTTCCCCTCTCGATCATTGCACATGGTAGGTAGGCACTGGCGCAGTCTTATGCCGCGTGCTATTGACAGTCGCGAAATCATTTACATATCGTTTTCTTCCATGGTTCCCTGCGCTTCATCTCTTGCCGGCTGGCCCAATCAAGCAACGAGCCAATTTTCAGAATAACCACCTGCTGACGGTTTCCTATTGAAAATGGGCCAGTTCGGACTATGGGATCAAAAGTTATGGCCGATTTTCATAAAAAAAAACTAAACAAATTTTACTCAATGCACGAGAAAAGCCCCAAACATTTTTTGCTCAGCTTATCTTAGACTGACTGTACATGTCATTGGTTGCAACTCCGTGATTGATCAGAACTGGTGTAAATTGCACTACGATCGAAATACACGATCTAGCAGCACACAAATATAGATCAATAACGGCGCCGGACAAGTCCTTACATTCAGTTGGGAGAGGAGGGAAATGTTGGTGTGTAGTTATTGTTGCTACTAGATACCGAGAATACCTCTGCATCCCCACAACAGCACGGAAAGGAAATTTTGTTTATTGGGTAGGGTAGAAACACATAAGCATTGATCGAGGATTCACCACGGAAAGTGATATAGTCCATGCCACATTTGTTTTTAATAGGTATGAACCTGGGATTGAACCCACGATCCCCTGCTTGTAAAGCAGAAGCGGTAGTCATTAGACCACTGAACTACGTACAGACCGTCCAAAACAGAACAAAAAAATCCGGATCTCGCAAATGTTCCGCGTCCTGAATAAAACATGTTCAATCACGTACTGATTTATTTACTCACCGACCGCACACGGCATAAATCCGGATTTCTTGACTATTCCGTGTCCTAATACAAACACGTCCAATTTGCGAACTGGTTAATTCAATCACTCTTTTTCTTTTTTTGCTAAAAGTGCTTTAGAGAAAGAATAAACATTATTGTTGTGCCATCCAAATCTCTTTTTTTCTTGAAAAGATTTCGAATAGCTCCCCAATGGCGTTTTTGCTAACGTATTATACTACCCGTTCGATAAACTGCAACGCATTTTAGACGTCAGAAGGTTGTGAGGCGGTGTCAGATGCAATACAAGTGCATCTGATTGTGCAGCTCAATGCAGATGTCATTGACTTCAACATCGTTTTGAAGTTAAGTGACTTGATAACTGCATAACTGTTGCAACTATCGAATTGCAGTTAACGAACATTGCAAACAAATGACTAGCCATTATCACACGTCTACTTTATTTGAATAAGATGTTAAGGATTTGCAATTGAATATGAAACAAGTCAAAATGTGTTCCGCTTCGTTCCAAAAAGCTGAAGGCAGACAAATATTTTGAATGTTCTATACCTAAAAATGACGATTCTTACAGTAAAGAACTAAACATCGCTGGACGCTTAAAGAGTATTGTCATGCATTTACGATCATGATTTGAAAACATTTTTATTCGTTCGACAGCCCATGTCACCGAGTGATAAAATGAATGCACAAATTGCTTCTCCACCTTCTTTCCGATTGAGACACAAATCTTGAAAGCATAATGCAAATAATGTCCCTTGCTGTGCTATCACAAAAGCAACCAAGGCGAAGGACATTAGTTCACGATGGCATTTTTTCATGCTTCCATTCCTTTGTCCGGACGAAAAAGATGATGCTGTAAAATTGCCCTGCTAAGTGAAATGGCATAAAAATTGACGCAACCGGTTGACTGTAATGAAAGACCGGCGAGGTGGAAGTTAGGGCAGAATGCGCCCTTTGACGGGATGTCCGGTTCCTAAGAGGCGTTCTCGCTTGCCTCAAATTGCTGTGTGTTTATGCTAACGCTGTTACGTCCGCATCACCTGTTGGATAAGTTAAATTGATGACAATCAAATACAAATTTGGATAGTAGTTGTAATCGACACTGCGGGAAAAAGCGACACCACTACAAATCTCTGATTTCAGATGATTATCTGACAGAATGTTGACATACTTTGAAAAAAACCAAAAATAGCATCAGTCACCGTTGACGAGATCAGTTATCTAAAATTTTGGTACCGGTGTATAAGCTTATTCGACAATAATTTGTTGATCTTCAGTACACCCAACCGGCGGTTGTTAGTTGGGCATATGTGAAATTGTTAGATTCTTATACAAAAAATGTAAGAAAAGCTTACAATATTGTTAGATTCTTATACAATATTTGTATAAGAATCTAGCAATTTCGCATATGCCCAGTTCTTATACAGGTTTTGGTAGATTCTTATACAGAATTGTTAGAAAATCTAACAACCGCCGGTTGGGTGTATGTAATCCATAATTGAACATTATTCTGTATATGTTGTGGAAAAATAGTTAACTTTTCTAATTATAAACATCCAACTCAGTAGCTCAACATTATTATGTTATCAATTGGGTTAAGTTCGACACCTGCCTTCGAATCACGAAATACCTCTGTTTTACTAGACTCACCATTCGCATAATCTAAATCTAGTATTGGAGAAACGAGGAAATAAGAGCCGGAGAATATAACTAAGTCAGTGATTGATTATGCTATGAATAATAGAGTGGGGCGTCATGGTCATTTTTTCAAATCAATGGTTTTTCGTAGCCATTCTGGGTCCTGAATAACTGTGCAGAATTTGGGACCGATTGGTTGCTTCTTCGCTTTCCGCATCGCGTTTGAAGTTTGTATGGAAATTAGTATGCGAGAACGTATATTTTTGCATTTCTACTTCTAGAGGTTTCAGTTCATCGTAAACCAAATGGCGTTAAAGTATAACCCAAAGGATGCCGAAAAACTTTGTCGAAGAAAGCAAGTTGCTGGATCGTCCACGAAAAAAGTTATAACGCTTTGAAGATTGAGTGCTCAAACCATATCCAAAAAATGGTTTATTCTGCCAGCACTGCCGTACTACGTAGACCAATAATTTAACTGATTGTAATTTCTAAATAATTGATCTTACAGGGATTTAGAGCTAATCCGGTATCATTTCACAAAGAAAAAAATCCGGCGAGAAGGAAGATGGGTTTTGTCCTTCGATAACCTTAGGTTGTCCGGTAGTGCTGGCAGAAACATTGATTTTTTGCATATGGTTTGAACAATCAATTTTCGAAACGTAATAACATTTTTTGTAGAGCTTCCGGCTACATACGTTCTTCGGCAAAGTCTTTCGGCATCTTCCAGACTATATGCTAACGTATTTAGTCACGTGATTGATGGTAAATTGAAGCTGCTAAGAGCAAAAATCTGAAAAAATACGTTTTCCCATACTAATCTCCATGTAAATTTAAAACGCGATGCGGCATGCGAGGTTGCAACCAATCGAGCCCATATTTTACACAGTTGATTGGGGTCCCAAAACGATTAAGAAAAACCTTGATCTCACTTGATCGGATGAAGTTTACGTTTTTTCATACAACTGTGCCCCACTCTAATATATAATCATCATTGGGCGTGACAGGTGTAGAGGTCAATAAGTCATCAATGATAATCGACAGGTCGAATAACAAAAGCGCTAAAAAAGAGCCGTATTTCTTAGGTTTTTGCTCAGTCCGTTCTTTAGTATTGTGCTTTCGTGATCCATTTTCATTCCTTTTAATATGAAGCTTATCACCTGCGAAACTGATTATTTTCATTTCCTGTCAATATTGCACCATACGCAATTAATTTTAAATCGTTGTTATCAACAACTTTTCAAAATAGTACAAATTGATCAACATCATGTAAACATTCATTCTTCTTCTTTTTCTTCTTATTGGCATTACATCCCAACACTGGGACAGAGCCGCCTCGCAGCTTAGCACTTCCACAGTTAATAACCGCGAGGTTTCTAAGCCAGGTTACCATTTTTGAATTCGTATATCATGAGCACGATGATACTTATATTACCACCAAACCGACGTGCCTTCCCATATAAAGTTCTTCAAATTTCTTGGCAATTACTCTCCTTTCATTACCTAGCTCCATCTGTGCGATGGTTTACACAACAGCTCTCACAAAAGGGCGGACAAACTTGGTCATGCACTCTTTAATTTATTTCATCAGCTTCCACATAATAATCAATATTCGATATCATAAATATCAAGAGTTTTATGATAGGATTCGTTAGCCAAATGAAAAACATTCGACTTTTACTTGGTTATTTTTACCTTCATCGCTGTGTAGATTGTTTGAAACGTGCATATAATCCGTGATATAATGTTTACGTCGTTTTACGTTAATGTCAGTAATGACTAGAAGTCAGTAGTTACTACACTCGGAGTAAAACGATTGTAATTTTTTTTTGTCAATTTTGGAATCAGAGAGGCCCGTCGGTTTGCGGTGCTTTTATGCCCAGCGAAGTCGAGACTAGCAACCCTATAATCAGAGACCGGCGGAGTGAAAAACTGTCGAAATGGCAACGTATGGAATTGCATGAAGTCGTGAAAATAATACTGGCATCACTTGAACATTTTGCTTGCATCACAAGTCGAATTGGAACCGCTTTTGACGGTTAAATTGGAAACAATATGGCGTCTTCGCCGATCTCTTATTGTAGTATTTCTAGTCGAGACAATTTCCAATCCGAAAATTGCCTAGACCGGCACCGGGAATCGAACCCAGCCACCCTCAGCATCGTCTTGCTTTGTAGCCGCTCGTCTTACCGCACGGCTAAGGAGGGACCCACATATATTCATATACTTTATATATGTTGCATCCAAACCATTTCAATGCATTGAAGAAACTAAAGAAAATATGATACGCGGTGATGGTTTTAAATATATACAGTTTTGTTCAACCATCATGAATTTCAAACATAAATATTTAATAGATATTTTCATTAAATATTTTCAATTATGTTGTAACTTCATTTGAAATTGTATTGATGTTCGATTCCATTCCGACCTGGTGTTTTCATTCCTAACAGGGTGTCGACCTTACCAAAATCCAGCCAGTTGGGCTCAAGCCCAAATAGACTGTTCGCGTTTTCATCAGAAATCAAATTCTATCGAGGAATATTGCCGTTAGACCTCATGGACTGATGCATAAAGGGCCAAATTATGGTCGTATGAAATTTCTAGACCGGAAAATTGCTTTATAGATTGGGGAGCTGTAAAGTAGTTTGAGGTGTCAGTTTTACGCACTTTTCCCCTACGTGGAACATTCGTGAATTAGGTATTCTAGAAAAGTAGCCCTTACTTTGCACTGAAATCGTCGAATGGTCAATAAACTTTTTTGAATGGCTAGCCTGGTGATCAATCCTAGTGGCAAATTTCAAACTGTACACTGTTTCGATTGCAGCAACTGTAACATGACTACAATCAGTTCTATGCAGGTTACAGAAACCCAAATATAACAAGTTCGTTCAATTCATAATCATTCATTCAAATCATAAAACAGAAAATGTATTGATAACTTTGTAGTGGATAAGATTGACATTAGATGTTGTGATAAAATTATTATAGCAAAATGCCATTATCATCAATTCCTTGAAATCTGCATTTGACGTATGTTCTAATTATATGCACTCATTTATTGAGTAACTCGAATCAACGTGTATTGTGTTAATTTGAGCTCCATGGTAACGCAAAAATGTTTTTGGTTTTCTCGAGGTCGTGTCAGAACGAATCGACGACGGAAGTCAGTTTGCTGAGTATTGTTGCGGCGAACGGTCGAGCTTAGAAACCTCGTCCGGTCACGACAATGGCGCAGCCGGTAGGATTGGATTTGTATTGGATTTGGATGGGATTGAACTTGGATTGGACTTAGATTGGATTTGGATTGGATTTGGATTGAATTTGGATTGGATTTGAATTTAATTTGGATTGGATTTGAATTAGATTTGGATTGGATTTGGATTGGACTTGGATTGGATTTGGATTGATTTTGGATTGGATTTGGATTGGATTTGGATTGAATTTGGATTGGATTTGGATTGAATTTGGATTGGATTTGGATTAGATTTTATTTGGATTGGATTTGGATTGGATTTGGATTAAATTTGGATTGGATTTGGATTGAATTTGGACTGGATTTGGATTAGATTTTATTTGGATTGGATGTGGATTGGATTTGGATTGGATTTGGATTGAATTTGAATTAGATTTGGATTGGATTTGGATTGGATTTGAATTGGATTTGGATTGGATTTGGATTGGATTTGAATTGGATTTGGATTGGATTTGGATTGAATTTGGATTGAATTTGCATTGGATTTGGATTGGATTTGGATTGGATTTGGATTGGATTTGGATTGGATTTGTATTGGATTTGGATTGGTTTGGATTGAATTTAGATTGGTTTGGATTACATTTTATTTGGATTGATTTGGATTGATTAGGATTGGTTTTGGATTGGATTTGAATTGAATTTGGATTGAGTTTGGATTGGTTTTGGATTGAATTTGCATTAGATTTAATTTGGATTGAATTTGATTTGTATTTGGATTGAATTTGGCACATTGGATTTGGATTGGATTTGAATTGAATTTGGATTGAATTTGGATTGGATTTGGATTGGATTTGGATTGGATTTGGATTGGATTTGGATTGGATTTGAATTGGATTTGGATAGGATTTGGATTGAATTTGAATTGGATTTGGATTAGATTTTATTTGGATTGGTTTTGGATTGGATTTGGATTGGATTTGGATTTGGATTGAATTTGGATTGGATTTAGATTAGATTTTATTTGGATTGGATTTGGATTTAATTTTGAATTGGATTTGGATAGGATTTGGATTGGATTTGGATTGGACAGCATTCGGATTGTATTTGGATTGGACAGCATTCGGATTGATTTTGGATTGAATTTGGATTTAATTCGGACAGGATTCGGATTGAATTTGGATGGCATTTGGATTGGATTGTCATATTGTCAATCTAAGATTGATTCATAAGAATTGGTTAATGATGTTTATCTAGGATCAAAGATATTTGCAATAGGGGCATCTCAATAAAATTTGCAATAAATCACCTCAAGAGTAGAGGAGGGGGAGAATGTAGTGGATAAGATTGGCATTAGATGTTGTGATAAAATTATTATAGCAAAATGCCATTATCATCAATTCCTTGAAATCTGCATTTGACATATGTTCTAATTATATGCACTCATTTATTGAGTAACTCGAATCAACGTGTATTGTGTTAATTTGAGCTCCATGGTAACGCAAAAATGTTTTTGGTTTTCTCGAGGTCGTGTCAGAACGAATCGACGACGGAAGTCAGTTTGCTGAGTATTGTTGCGGCGAACGGTCGAGCTTAGAAACCTCGTCCGGTCTTATGGATGTCTTATGGAAACTTATGGATCGATATTTCAATGGCAAAACGTTTTTATGCCCATAGACTGGAATAATGATCCAAAATTTTGCAATACATTTTTATTTGTATGATCATTTGTATGATCATATACATTTATTCAAAGTAGGGGGGTCCCGTAGCGTAGTTGGCTACACGTTCGCCTTATAAGCGAATAGTCATGGGTTCGATTCCCAGCCCCAGTCGCCAGAAGCGCAGTCCATACGGTGACGTTTGGGGAATGCGCCTCACCGATACGGCTGCCTGATGACGACTGACAAAACTGTTCTTCTCGGAGGCATTCCTCCAACGTACTTCGATTAATGGCAACCGAACAAAGCAACGATCACTGGATTCACCACATGGATAAATGAACACAATGGACACACGATGATATGGACTGGCAACGACAACAAAGACCAATTATGGCCATCTAAAAATAGATTCTGTGTGGATTCTGTAGAGCAGAGTACCATAGTAGATCACGGCACAGTAGCGGTTAAGAACTCAGAGTGCCTACCAAATAAATATACGAATAAAAAAAATTATTCAAAGTTATGTACAATGAGGCCTTCTCTTATCATCTTTTGAGGGACTTCACTCATGATGTATCGCTCACCGGGCTAACAATCGAAAAAAGTGTATAGACCATTTGACGCGTTTAGCATTCAAAGTAAGGATTGCCTATTTCAATCTGGGTTTGTGCAACTAAATGTTTTGCCTTCGAGAAATATTAATACAAAAACGTTCTGTTCTCTACGTTCGGCCGCCTGTTATCGCGAGAAAACAATCATTGCCTTCAGCGATGAATTGGGATGATTTATCCACAAAGAGTGCGATTTTCAACCCTAAGGTTGCATACAATTGTAAACTTCCTCCCTCCCTATAGATGTTTCTTAACCGGTCATTACACAATATAAAATATTGGCAATACGCAGTATAAAATATCGAACTGATTTTTTATGAAATTGCAAAAAAATTTGGTCTATCACAACTGACAACGATTTGATTCGAAGTAGTTTAAAAGATGCATTCGCCAAGAAAAGAAATTGGAAAAAAAATCATGAGAGATAAATGGTTTAAATGTTCAATTATCTAAGACGAGTTTAGTATTTTCCATTTAATTCCACTACGTTTTGTTATCTTTTCAGATACGAATTTTGACCTCAACTGTGAGGCCGTCTTCAGTGCCTCGTACTTGACTCGACTTAGTATTAGACACTGAAGAAGGCCTCACAGTTGAGGTCGAAATACGTATCTGAAAAGATAACAAAACGTAGTGGAATAAATGGAAAGTACTGAACTCGTCTTAGACAGTTGAAGACATTCCACTAAAAGAGCTTAAATAATTTTTCAGTATAAATGTTGTCAATATTCTGATCGTGTAAGGGTTGACACTTGTAGCTATCAATGGTTTTTAGGCGCCTAGCCTTGTGATGAAAATCAAAGGATGAAAGAGGATTGTCCCTAGCAATTGATGGTATGAATCAGTTCTAAAGAGAGGCAGCCGCAGTTCTAATCAATCGTAATTGATTTGCCTTTTTCATACACCAAGGTGTACCGGAAAGGCATGTTCACTCCAAAAATAGATATTCGAATGGAGGCCCAGAGGGCCGATTTCAAAGTAGCAATCCACTCAGTTCGAGGAATTGAGGTGCTGTCTGCCTTTGTGTAAGAATGTGCGATTTGCTCGCAACAAGTTGCATTCGATGGCATGTCCTATGCAATTGTTCCGAAAATTGATCGAATAGGACAACAGGATCAAAAGCTATGAACAAAATGCTAGTTTTAAAATTTGTATAGGAAAGAAAACTGATGGCTTCCATGCTCATCCAATTTCCTCGCAACAAGATACATTCGACGAGAATTATTTCACTATAACAGTATCTTTTATACTTTTTATCTCACGAGAAAGTCAATAACAACGATAGGTGGATTGATCACGATTATTCGTTCCAGCGACAACAATCTTTATCGTTAAATTATGAACAAAACCTATATGATATGCATAACTTTTACTTTCCAAACACAAAAAGGAAAGTCAATCATCAAGCAGCAACAAACTGTTGCATGCCAATGGTTCTACGTTTATATTCACCGGATTCCACCCGCACTGGGTATAACAAGGATACATAAGCGCATAGCTGCTATTGCTAGTTGAACACTGCCACTGCTCTAGTGACATCCTCACACTAGTGACGAGTCAACAGTCATTCAACAGTTGGATCACGCCTCGACTATATATTACGCTCTTTTTTCAGTCCTGAGAGTGTTCCCTCGCTGCAAATGCTTTTCTCTATCCCAATGCATCAGCTTTGATTCTTCATGACTTCTGGTAGGGTTGAGGGTTTCATTGTGGTTTGCTGTAAGGCGATAGCAACGCTAAGATGATTTCAATCGATGCTTTTTAAAGCTTAAATGGGTCCAACAGACATTTGAATAGAAAACAAATAATCATTTTTGTTTTCAAGTTCAAGGGACATAAAGACCGATTTGTAAATCAACTGTAGAAGAAAGGTACATATAAGAACTTTGCACTGAAGGTTATTCACAGGAGATTTTTTTCTGTCAATTCGGGCTCATACATTTGATTCGACCATGAAACTGTCCAAATAACAAAGGTTATGACAATAATATCGATATTTGAACAAATGGCATTTGTCGTAGATTCAGATGAAAATTGAAATATGGTAGAGTAAGTGTAGATTTTCATGAAACCAGAAGCGGCAATTTTTTTTATAAAACCAGGCAACCCGTCGATCTTTAAGCATATTAAATATATTCAATATTTAGCATTAGCATTAGCATTGAGCAATTCGCACAAATTCGTAGGTGGTACAAGCCAAGACTATTGTACGAGAGTAGCATCACTTTCATCCGTTACCACAGATAATGATTTGGGACTAATCACTACCTCTTAGATGGAAGCAATGCACTCTCCAATAGTCGAGATCTGTCCTGGCCACGTCCTTGCGAATGCTGAGGAAGGGGAGGGATGGTTAGTTGGACACCTACTTAAGAAAGATGCAGAGAACTCTACGACCTCTCATAGGTGCCACGGGAGGTTTTGGGATTGTGTGGAAGGTTATAACAGTAGGAATTGTTTTGGTAGAACGTGAAACACAGAAAGAACTAAGATAGAAATACAAAGTAGGAAATGGACGAATTTAATACGACGAATACAAAGTAGGAAATGAGATTGAACCCACGACCTCCTGCTTATAAGGCAGAAGCGGTAGCCACTAGACCACCGAGCTCGTCATACTTTTCATGAACTGTGATAACGATTTATTAGAATTTGTTTATTTTTTGTGAAAAATTTAGTGTAAAGAAATACGCTGGTTTAAATGAGATATTGTGGACATTCATCGTCGTTTTTTGCTGTTTGGCGTCAAAACCAAAAGTAAGCAAGCCTATTGAATATATTCAATATTTACCCATAAATTAAAACAGCTCTTATCTATGCACGAAGTAGTGATACAAGGTAAAAACTCAAAGATGCAGTGTTCACTAATCACTAACATTTCTGCAACTATTTTCGGGAAAATTCATGTATTTTCTATATACGAACCGATGCCAACAAAAGTGGTACATAAACCATTTTTTGTCATTTTTGAGTGTTTTTACACAAACGTCCTCTATTTGCAAAGATCTAGTAAAGGAATAACGCTAAAGTGGTTTATAACTACTAAATCTGGAGATATGCACATTAGGGCAGTTCAAATTTCAAAAATGTTCGAAAATTCCAACTCCCATATGTCTATTAGCATCATTATATAAGAGTCCAGGCAAAATTTCAAGCAATTCGATGACCATTTAGGGGCGGCGCGAAGTCAATTTATGTTTATATGGAAATTTGTATGGGGAAAACTTAAAATTTATTCATGTCTCGCTACAATTGTCAAATCGTGATAAATTCAAATAAACATCCCCAACCTCCATTTTTGGAATATATTTGAGCTCAATCAGTGGGTAACTCACTATTTGCAAAGATCTAGTAAAGGAATAACGCTAAAGTGGTTTATAACTACTAAATCTGGAGAGATATGCATTGGGGCAGTTCAAATTTCAAAAATGTTCGAAAATTCCAACTCCATATGTCTATTAGCATCATAATATAAGAGTCCAGGCAAAATTTCAAGCAATTGATGACCATTTAGGGCGCGAAGTCAATTATGTTTATATGGAAATTTGTATGGAGAAAACTTAAATTTATTCATGTCTCGCTACAATTGTCAAATCGTGATAAATTCAAATAAACATCCCCAACCTCCATTTTTGGAATCTATTTGAGCTCAATCAGTGGGTAACTCATTAATTTTGATTTATATTTCCACTGCTACGTTGAGGCTAATTACACCATTTTTGACATTTTTCTCATATTCACACTGTCAATAGAACCGTTCAATCCACTCACAACTAATGCGTTATCCCGAGGTCTCATTTATATAGATTTCAAAAAGGGAGATTGGGGATGTTTATTTGAATTCATCACGATTTGACAGTTGTAGCGAAACTTGAATAAATTTCAAGTTTTTCCCATACAAATTTCCATATAAACATAAATTGACTTCGCGCCACCCCTAAACGGCCACCGAATTGCCTGAAATTTTGCCAGGACTCCTATATTATCAAAATGATGCTAATAGACATATGGGAGTTGGAATTTTCGAACAATTTTTGAAATTTGAACTGCCCTAATGCACATTTTATGTTCTAGTATATATCACAATGACCATTTCGTTACCAGAAAAAGTGGTGCATGTGCAGATTTTAACCCAGAATAATGGATTACTGTAGTTTTAAATGATTTTATAAATGTATATGTAACACTTTTACTGGCAACGATATCCGATTTCTGTTGCATTTTGTTCCCATTGATAGTGGTACATGTGCATTTTGTTCCAATAAACTTGAAATTTGTCAAGAAACTTTACATATTTCTCACTACTACCTTTAGGCACATCAGTCATGCAGGGCTGTTAGCTGGTCACTTTTTAGTGACTTGCTCACTATTTTTTGTTTAGTCACTAAACAGTCACCGATTGCACCGATCGTATTGGGTTTTCTTACTACTCGTCTCAATATTGTATTTTGACAATTTTTTATCTTTTCTCCTGAAACTTACTAACTTTTGACGTAGGACTTACGTCTTTCTTTACTATACTGGGTGTCATTTAGATTTTTGGAAATCGAGAACGTTACGCTGGAAGGGAAGATTTTGAACGTTACTAGCGCCTTTATCTTTCGATGGATTTATAAGATTTATATATCAATCGATTCGGACACTCTCCATCATTTTGCCTATTTCATTGAAACTTGAGATTAACGATAAGCTATTGACGATAATAATTAACGATAAGCTATTGAAAATTTCAATTTTTGCAAAGCCAGTAAAAATTTCATATGTAACCAATCCCGTGCATTCCTAACACGGACATCAGAATGCGGTATGTCACGGACCTTCGGGTCTACCGGAAGATTTTCTTTGTGTATAAAAGAAGCAGTGCCTGCCGTGTGCGAGTCATTACAATTTGTGACAGCAGCGCGTAATGACGTACTTTTTGCTCGCGCATTTTTCGTTTCGTTCGTTCGTTCGCTGTTTACCTACACAGCGACAGCATGCAGTCACCAGCGGTAGAACTACCGGTGGGTCTGCGAATATGCATGAAAGAAGTGGGCGCATTTTTGTCATTCTGTGCTTGATGATGGTCGGATGCAGTGGTTGTCGGTTGCGATGGATGCAATCGCCCATCGCATCGCTCGGAGTTCACGGCTAGAGGCTGGGGCAGCAAGGGCAGCGGTGGTGGATGAAGAAGAATAAAATTAGACAGATTTGGTCTGCTCATCCAGGTGATTGGTTTCATAATCCACATGATCCCGGGATGGGTACGAGTCATGTCATATGTCTGGGGGCCGTCCAGAAACCACGTGGTCATATATGGGGGGAGGGGGGGGGTCTGGAAAATGACCACGATAAGCCACATGGGGGGAGGGGGTGTTGCTCTCGAACCACGTGGTTTTTTTACACGAAAAACTTTTGGTGAATAAATAATAGCGGTTTAAAAATACAAAGCATTAAAATTTAATGATTTAATCATTAAACGCAAGCGAGATGATGCCACGTAGCGTCTTTTCAACTCAGCGTTAAAAGACGTAGGTGTGCATCGGGAAAAACCAGTAACGCAGCGTCAGGCGCAACGCCGATGCATATCTACGTTATTGGACCATTTTAGCCTTTGATCCTATTTCCATATAAAAAATAACGAAAAACAGGTTGCGATTCAGTCTCAATTTCACAAACAAAATTTGGAAAGGAAAAATAATTTTAAAAAATTTCGCACGCCACCACCGCAGATGGTTTTTGGCATCACGCCGCCGACACTTTTGCATCAGCGGTCTGCAACTACAATTTTGAAAATTGTTCATGTTTTTACAAAATGTACAATGAGAGTTCATGTTTTTACGAAATGTAGGCAATGAACTGTGTATAACAAGTTTTCAACAGTTCCTGACGATATTCAATTTTCAATAGTTTAACGCCTTTATTTAATTGTTTCTAATGATTGTGCAAAATCTTAAACAGTTTGTTGATCGATTGACAAAAAAATCATCAAAATCGGATGAGTTATTAGTACATACTTCCTGACCAATTTTCGTGACGGTCTTAAATTTGATTCTGCAGAATGATCAACACCCCCCTATATTACGTCAAAATTTCCATTGGAAATTTAGAAGAATTTCCTTTGTAGATTCATTAATGTTGCCCAGGATTTTGAAAATAAATTTTAGAGATTCTGTAAAAAAGTCAGCTGAATTTTTTCTAATTTATACTGGGAATTCTTCGGAATTTGATGTTTATTAGAATTTCAACGTGAATATGCATTTCGGATCCTTCTACGGATTCTTCTAGTTCTTTAAAATTTCTACCGAACATTTTCGGAACTCTTCCATAATTTCGGAAAAAAATGTCGTTGAAAATTCTAAAGATTTTTCCGT
Organism: Armigeres subalbatus; assembly: GCF_024139115.2. NCBI lineage: Eukaryota > Metazoa > Arthropoda > Insecta > Diptera > Culicidae > Armigeres > Armigeres subalbatus. The sequence goes on along the minus strand of NW_026942828.1, from coordinate 31,596 downwards.
TGAGACTCCGAAGAATTTCTTGTCAATATTCTGAAGGGTTCCTTGCAACTCCAGAATAATTATTCTTGAAAATTCAGAAGATCTTGGAATTTAAAATTAATCCAACAATAAATGTAGTAATAATTTAGGCTTAAGAAGCCTAGGTTAAATAATAGTGTTATAATAACGATTGAAATTCATTTCCAAAACAAATCTCAACCCTTTCAAGACGGATGGGTCATATAGGCCCAGCTTTTTAGATTGTCTATAAAATCACAAAGAGAGCTAGGCCACCATTTTCTTCAGCAAAATTGTTCATCTAGATAATGGCTTTTACAGAAAAAATATGGGAGCTCAAATTTGACTGACCTGGAAACTCAGATATCTGGAGACCTTGGGAAGATTTCGATTCTAAGAGCATGCAAATGAAGTTGAAATGTTTGAATCGTAAACCACATTGTTTCATCCTTCTGAATACTTAGATAAGATGGGTCATCCTGAACGTTAAGCCAGTGATTAATATTCAGGAATACGAGATGCTCAAGGTAATCCAAAACGTTCTCGAGTTCAGCCCACGATATCTATCAGCAATGTCTTCATCATCGGTATATACCTAATCCGATGCAATAAGCATATGATCCTAATTTCCATTAACATGATATCCAAGAGACAAGGTACCCAAAATTGAGTCAACATCAAGTTTGCACAATGACAATGAGGTTTGTTCGTTCAAACTTTTTATAGGGCTCTAGAAGCACTGGGTTTGAGAGATGAACCAGCTCTGGACTGAAAATCTATTTAATAAAGAAAAAAGTAGAAATTTTACATAATAAAATAAATTTACAATAAAAAAATCAGGACATGAGTATTGAATAGATATAAAATTTTTATGCAAAACAGTAAACAGTTGAAAATTTTCCACAAAACAATAATAAATTAACACTTGTAAAAGCAAAAATTGCAATTATAAAATAATAATTTTCCACACAGAAATGTTCCATGAAAAAAATAACAAAATGTTCATGAATAAATCAATATTAGCAATAAACAATTACAAATGTTTTCAGAAAAAAAATATTCTTTTCCACAAAAAATATTTTTTTCCACAAAATATCTATATAATAAAAATGAGTTGAGATTTCCTTCCTGACGATTTAACTCGCGATCGGGTTGACCGATATGCAAGATTTTTCCCTAATCGATTCGTTTTGGGATCCGCAAAAATAAGAAAATTTACATTGAGAAAATACTAAAAAGCAATCAAATTGATAACATTTTCCATGAACTTCAAACGCTTCCAAAGAAGAGGTTATCCACTGAAAAATGCTCAATTTATATATTATTTTATATTCTTTCATGGAAAATATCCTTTTTTTAATGCTCTTTATTGATTTTTTCGTGGAAAGGTTTTAATTTTTGGTAAAAAAAAATATTTATTTTGTGGAAAATTTTGTAACTATTTATTGCTAATACTGATTTATTTATGGAATGATTGTATTTTTTTTCCGTGAAACATTTCGATTTCTTTATGGAAATTTTTTTTTCATAGTTGCAATTTTTAGTTTTCAAAGTGTTAATTTATTTTTGTTTTGTGGAAAATTCTTAATTGTTTATGAAAATTTTGCATTATTTGTAGAAAAATTAATATTTTTTTATTGTTCATAGGACCATGATTTCTTTTATTGAAATTTCTAATTGTTATGGAAAATTTTTAAAATTTTTAAGCAGGGTTTCTAATTCAGACGATATCGTATTAGAACATCGACTCATGGAAGGTCTATTGTAGGTTGTAAGTAATAAATGAAATCGCATCGGCTCAATGGACCTGCTTGGATGCTTAGCGATGTACGGATACATCGTTCAGAACTTGGTTGATCGGGTCGTTTCAAAACTCCGTAATATCATCTCTCATGATTACATCAATATTTGTGAATATATTCTCAACTTAGGACATTTTGTTTCTTGGCATGATTTTGATACTTTCAAGGATATGTACTTCAGAGCAGTTTGGCCTATGACACCCGAAAAAAATACGACTTTTCAGTTCTTACTATACTAGTTTTGGCAAGATCGAGTGGAAAACCCTAAATATGTACGTTAAAGCCATGTAAAAAATCGTCCTGAAAGGGTTAAATAGCAAAATATAACAATAAATTCTAGAATACCAAAAGGAACCCAAAGATATTGAAGACTGTAGATATAAAATGAAAACTAGCATTCAATGCCAAAAAATTAAAAAATATAGGAATAATTTGGAAAGTTTCTAAGCCATTAGAAATTTTTATAACATATTCGCGAGTCCACATTTTTTCGTATCCTTATGCATCGAAGGTGTGCGAGTTCTAGATATCCTAATACCTGATACAGATTACAACATGATAACATCATCAAAATGTTAGAATTCATAAAAATTTATAATTTCCATGCTGGGTTTAGTTTGATTTTGAATCAGTTGAAATTTCTATTTTTGTTCATCTTCAAAATTGATCGGGTTAACCATATGTTTTAGTTATATAAGTTTTTTTTTAATTTTTTGGTTTTTGAAAAAACCACGTGGTCATAGGGGGGGAGGGGGGGGGGTCTGCCAAATGACCACGATAAGCCACATGGGGGGAGGGGGGGTTAAAAATCTTCAAAAATATGACCACGTGGTTTCTGGACGGCCCCCTGACCATATGTCAAGTTGTGCTTGGTACTAAACGACACGTACATTAAAACATGGTTATACTTTAACAGTTCTAGTTCCACAGTAAAAAAAAATCAACTACACAGATGAAAATAAAAATTTGATTAAAATAATTACTTTCATTTATTTGCAGAAGGCATTAGCAATTAATGATTCACAATCAGCAATAGTGTTAATATCCATTTTAGATTATAAAATTTGGCTGTATTACATGTAAATGTTTAAAAAAAATCCGCAAAAAAATAATATCCTGAAGAATATTTAAATAAACTATCTCATTCTTTGTTTTTCATTTTCTGAGAAATTGTATTATTAAACTTGACGTACACTCGGAGTTTGGAATCAAGACATAAATAATTTTTCGTTGATGTATTAGCAGTCCCTCTTCTATTTTAGTAGGGTTACTGCTCCTTGACTTGTTTCTTATTGTTGTGATTTTTTTCATCAGTAAGCACGCATGTTAGCAAAAAGAAGCAATGAAATTGAATGTTGGAAATATTTATTTATTTTAATACTACTTCATAACAACATAAGTAATCTACTAATGATTTTCAAAGTATATGTTGCTACCTATGCACTATCTTATTTTAACACCAATGAACCTAATTATTCCCTGGCAAAAATCTGTTTGAGAGCGTTTTTAAACCTAGTTAGGCTTTTATCTTTTCTGCAACTAGGCGGTGTGTTATTCCAGTTTTGTATTGCACGATGACGAAATGAATTTTTCAAATAATTTGAATTACTTCTAGGAACAGTTAATAAGCAAGTGCGAGCAGATCGTGCATATGTAAAAAAATCACGTAAATTGGGGAACTCTGCAGAATCTTATGAGTTTGAATGCATATTCTCAATTTAAGATGGTTGGCATAACTACATCCGAGTATCTTGTTCCTGTAGCCAGAAATATGATCATATTCCCTAAGATCGAAAGCATATCTGGTGACTGCGTTGAAAGCTTGACTCATTTTTTTTTGGTTTTTTTTTTCGATACAAGTCCGAAGAGGACATCACCATAGTCGAATAAAGGAACTATGAGCGACCTAGTCAGTTGAACTCTAATGTGTTGTGGCGTGCAATGTCTCAGCACAGCAAGATAATAAAGAATGCTATATATTCTGCTACATACAGAATTGGTTTGAGCTACCCAGTTTAAGTTACAATCCATAATTATTCCAAGATTTTTAACTACGTTTGTGTATTCAATGACATTATTTCCAACAATTATCAATGGTGTATTTTGCACATTGGTACATTAGACGATCGATTGGGTTTTTCTTAGCATTTAGAATCAACCCATTTTGGCTACACTTATAATTCTGATAGTTATAATTTCTGATATTTCTTCAGGATAGTCTGATACGTATAATTGACAGTCATCTGCATAAAGACGGAATTGACAAAACGATAAAGCACTTGGTAAGTCATTGATAAACATTGAAAAGAGAAGTGGACCTAGAATAGATCCATGGTACACCTGCAAAGGAGTGGAGATTATATCTGACTGCACGTTGTTAAAATCAACATATATCAGATAAGTAGGATCGTATTAAATTTACCGAATACGTGTCCATCTTCAAGCTTTGCCTTAGTTTGCTACAGAGTAAACGATGGTCAATTTTGAATCAAAAGCTTTGCTAAGGGTCCAATAAAACCATAACAGATCATTTTGTTATCTAAAGCTTCTCTAATATCATTTTCTATCTTAATGAGGGCAGTTTCTGTACTACATGTTTTCCGATAACCTGACTGAAGGTGGCATAATAAATTATTCTGCTGCTTCGATATAATCGGCTAAAAATTTTTTGAAGGAACACAAAGTATGTTTATTGGACGATAATCTTTTTCAGTTAAGGGACTATCAATCTTGCCAATTGGAATGATTTTCGCTATTTTCCAATCCATGGGAAGTTGTAATGCAGCAGTTAAATATATCAGTAATGTATGGTAGAATTACACATAAAGATCCTTTTAAAATATTCAATGGAAAGAGGTCTACCCCAACAGCATCACAGGAAGATAATAGAAATTCCGACAGGGCAACATCATCGTTCGTTATACCGCATGAAGGAGAAATTGGCATGCGGTTTCAACAGTGTCTTCATTTTGATTAAATGTAGAAGGAACGAAGTGAGATACAAAGAAACTGTTCAACATTCTTGCTGTAACGTCTCCTCCACCTACCCTGGTGTTGGTTTGTTTCAACATATACTTTGAAAATCATTACTAGATTACTTATGTTGTTATGAAGTAGTATTAAAATAAATAAATATTTCCAACATTCAAATTGGTGCTGTATTTCTTTGTTTGGAAAACGGGATAGTTCCCCTAAAATAGCACATTTTGCCCGAGTTTGAAAATTTATTAAATAGAATTTTTAAACTTCGTAAAAAAGGCTTAATAGTTAGAAACAAAGCAATTCTAATTATGTATTTAAAACTTCTGGAAAGAAAACTAATATTATTTCCAGAAGTTTTGAATAAACAAATTGCCAATAATTCTCACAGCATGGAAGTTGTCGTTTTACAATATCAATACTATAATCAAACTCCATAGATCCAAAAGTTAGAAGTTGAATGTAAATACGTTACGTTTATAGTCCTACGTCTACTCGCGGTTATGTTGAAAATATTACCCATTGCTCGTTTTTTTATATAGAAACACAGAAGAGCAAAAGACGAATCGAATTGTGCAGATTGGTCAGTCCGTTCGTGAGTTATATTGCCTCCAAGGGAATGCAAACTCAATTTTATATATAGATCTTTATATCCAGTCCAGTCCAGTAGAATCCGGAATCATTCATTCCGGAATCAGAAAGTTAATTCGCTGCAAAATTATTTTACAGCCGTATGTCTACCAAAGCTCCCACTTTCTGTGGTGTAAATTTCATGGTGTTTCGTGCAGCGAGTCAAAAAATATTCCAGATGGAAGGCGATAGGAGAGAAAAACCCAACCAGCGGATGGCAGATTTTAATACAGTTCTGCATAAGAACCTTGCAGAACCTGTATAATAATTGGGCATGTACAAAATCTGTATTATTTTAATACAATATTTGTATAAAAAGCTTACAGAATTGTATATGCCCAGATTTTATAAAATAATTGTCAGATTTGTTTTTTGGGTGTATATTCTTTAATAAGTTAAGCTTCAGCCTCGGGCTGAAAGTCTCGATAATAAAGACAAAAAAAAGCTACAAAGTTAAGCTTTTGCTACAAATCTGTGACACCAAGGCTGACACAATTCAGCAGTTTTTATAATCAAATCCATTGATTCTGATACAATGAATATTGGTAGGATGAAAAGATGAACGGTTACCCTATTAAGACCACAGAAGGTCACGATTATATGCCACCCAGAAAGTGTGCAAATGTGGGCAGATGGACTGAATGGCAATCCTATGGGCCACGGTTCTCGACAACTTCGTTCGGTTCTTACATGTATTGCCTTGTAGTCATCCTAGGTCTCAAGGACGAGAAGAGGATTATAATCCTCGGCGATGATGATATTCTCGTTGGAGCGAGAAAACATCAAGCGGAGAGGTGCAAAGAGGTTGTTGGATTCCATTATTTGCATTGTGTGGAGAAGAAAAAGGAATATCAAAAGACCGAAGTCGTCCAAGTTACACTACGAGTGAGAGAGAGTGGGGTGGGGAGTGGGGAGGGAAATGGAAAGCATGGTTCTGCATGAGAATTACGGATGAAAAGCGCCTTAGAAGGAAATTCGTCATTGTCGCGCGCTTTGTGGTTCTCGCTGCAACTTGTTGCACTCTTTTCCGGTGTGTCGGAAATGGATTGCAGGAAACTTTGAAAGCAAGCTAACGTTTTATGAATTCATGATTAAATAATGGAACCGCGTTTTTATGTATGAATTTCCATCGAAGAGAAAAGTTTCAAGGGTTCAGTAAACTGTTGAAGGAGGGTTGGTACTTGTACTTACCAACGACGGTCAGCAGCATATTGTCGAGCAGCAGCGCAATGGCAACGATGACGAGCACCAGGCGCCTGGAACCACGCCATCGCAAGATGCTGGCGCTAGCGATCCCCATGATCCCGGTGGAGGCGTTTGCTACCTTGGTGGCGGCGGTTTCGGTGGCAAAGTTGTCGACGACGTGGTACTGTTGTAGTTGTTATTAGCCGCAAGCGGTGGGTCCTTGGCACGTTTCCCCGGGTCCGTTGTTTGCATTGCAACTCATACTGAGAGCCCTATTGACTGTATATATAATCGGTGAGTGTGTGCGTGGCCATTTTAGGCAGCGGAAGAATGCCGGATACGGGTAGCATTTTTCAAACCGGAACGGGGTGATTCCATGGGAAAGAGATTGAAATCAAAAAGAGGATTTATTTTCATTCGTTCTGAGAGTGTACGGTTGGACTGTAGAGTTATACGCGAAGGGTATTATCTTTGATGGTATCTATTTCGTGGGACTATAAAACGTGCTCAGCATCGGGAGCTGTAGCTGCGATGGTGGATAGAGCTAATAAATATTGCAGTAAAGCTGTAGGTCTGCACGAGGCTTCAGCCATAAGCAACACAACAATTGAAATATCTTGCATCATATTTCATGATTTCCCAAGGTGAAATGTTTTCCCAAGAGTATCCCTCATAAAATCAGTGTTTACCATCCTAGGTGTTGGCAGGAATTTTTGTGATCCGGTGAAATATAGCCACGGAAGAGTTCATATTTCACTGTGATGTGTTGATAAGCTTATATTTCCTTTTCTTTCATAGTAATAACTTATCGGAAAATAATTTACTTTTAAATACATGTTACATGTATGAGAGTGGAAATGAACCTTTGCAAATTAGATCTTTGAAAGATTTTATACATGTTGGCTCTATTCAAATGTTTAAAAAAAAAAACAATATTTGCTTTTAGACCCGTTAGAGACCAATTTTAAATCTACCTTTCGCTTTTAGAAACAAGATTCTCAAAAAGCAAGATGTAAGAAAAAGGGAAAACCAACATTTTAGCTTTACTGCGTTGCAGCTTGCATAAAAATCAATCAGAGATTTTGACGCCCAAATAGAAGTACATTTGAAGTGGAAGTTTGTATGGGGAAACTAAGTCCTCTCTCAAACACAGTAAAACAATCTGCGCTTCAAATTACCATTTCGTAGACTACGCCCTGTTTTCAAAACTAAAATAAAATTCCTGTAAAATAAACCATGATGTTATGTATGTGTTAAAATCACATTATATTTTTTAGTTAACACTGGAAGTAGATTTACAAGGAACTATGCATTTTCCGCTAAACCCACCGAACGTCTAAGGGTGCGGCCAGAGTAGACGCGAAGAGCGATGCGAAGCGAAGCGTCCATACGATTTGACAGCTCCTTATTTTTGATTGTTATTCCCTTGCGTACAATTTTCGCGCGGCGTCGCGTAGACGCGTCTACTCTGGCAGGCACCTAATGAAAGCAAAATAAAAGTTGTTTTGAATACTAAGTCTCTCTTCCTAGAATTATCGAAAAAAATAGTGCCTCTTTTTATAAAAAAAAAAATTCCGGAATATTGACATTAAATGTTGTACAAAGTTGTAGTGCAGCTTGTTCCAATCAAATTCACTAAATTTATTTTTCCTATAGCTGATTTATATCAATTTTACCTACTGGGATTACGGTGTCTCAAAATTTCGATTTTTCAGACGAATCTTATTCATGTGTCGTTTAGAGCTCTAAAATAATGTAACTTTTGGCGTGTAAACATGGTCTTTTTCCGATAAAAAATTATAATCGTTTTTCATTGGAAAATAGGTCAAAAGTTTTTATATATTACTAGCTGACCCGGCGAACTTTGTCTCGCCAAAAATTGATCAATTTTTTGCGTCCACATTTTTTTACCGTGCTGTGCCCTTATTCCAATCAGCGCCTAATTCCGTTCACGCAAGACTAAATAAATAATGAAGATTTTTTGTATAAAAATAACAGAAACATATGTTTGTATTTTTCTATGGCTATGTATGCATGAAATTAAATGAAAAGCAGCGTCATTTTTAGCGATTAAGAATGAACATTTCAACAAAATTTGTTGGTCGTCACTACAGGCGCCATTTTGACTGTTTTCATTAACCCACTTGCTAAGAACGTCTGTCATAATACTTAAGCATTTTTATGCTAAAATTTGCCCTGAATTTGAAAAAAGCAGCATAAATAGTTTTAACAGGTAACATTATAGTGTATTACCTAATCGTTGTCTGTATTTTACCGTTATAAAATGCAAAAAAGTGAAAATATCTTGACCGAAATAAGGGTACATCTAAATCAACTCGTTCCTTATTCCGTTCTATGAGTCTGGAGGTTGGATTCCGAAAATTCCATTCTTTATAATATAAGCTATGGGTAAGAAAAGGTACATCGTACATTAATGAAGCCATATGAATGATGAACTTTAGAAATTCTATCCTGCAAGCAGTCAGACCGAAAGGAACTCTACACAACCCGTTTTAACTCATGCCGGAAAAAGACGTGCTTTTTTATCAGTCGATGTAGGAATGACGAATTATCCAGTCAACAATGGTGAAAAAAGGCTTGGAAGAATGCGTAAGGCGAAGTTTCAAACAGCGCAACCCATTTTATTGCAGCGTTCTTGTTCTTAAAGCTTTATCCGGATATGTCTTGGCGAGTTTCGAGCCCACTACAAAATACTGCCGTCGCTGAGCTACAAATAAGATTATGTTTCACCGAAATCAAGTGTGAATACTTTGTAGATAAAAGGTACATTGTTTTAAAGAATACTGAACAAATAAGTTAAATTTAGAATGAAACAACGAAATGACAACAAGTCCAAACAAACAGAGACATTGTTTTTCAAGATTCAGTTCAAAATAAAGGCCTAAATTACGGTAAAAATTGAATTAAGTGTAAAAATTACGTTGAGGATAAAGTGGAAAACATTGATAGTGAATCGTATCTGTCCTTATCTGTGGTACCTCATGTTACTGGGCAGCTAGCATTAATATTCATGTTGAACTCGAATGGTAAGTGAAACAAATCAAAAAGCAGCCAGTTGAGCTGTACTATGGAAATATCATTCATTGTATTTTAAATTTTTAAGGCAAAAACATATAATGAATATACAATATACTAAATATGCAAAACCTAATAATGAATGAAAAGATGAATTTGTGAGAAAAATTATGTCTGATATTAATATCTCCAAGAAATCAAATGTATTTCGGGTGATTGGAATAAGGAACACGAAAGAACGGAATTAGGAATAATGCCATTTTAGATGATTGGAATTAGGACCACAGACTTGCTCAAGTTTGCTTTCACTATTGGAAACTAAGTCTATGAATGCATCGCAACAAATTTTTTTTTTCAGTTATAGGAGGAAATACGGCTTTGGCAGGTATTGTTCTATTATTGGCAGGGGGGTTTTTGTCGAACAAATTTTATGAAATTTGGCCACAATATTCTTTGATATGCAGTTCAGTCATAAAAAACCCCCTGGCAATAATAGAACAAAACCTGCCAAAGCCGTCATTTCCCCTATTTAGAAAATGACACTATGTAGCGAAATTGCAACTTAAAAATACTAAACGGCTATTTTTTAGAGTTTTTAGGGCCCTCCTTAGTCGTGCGGTAAGACGCGCAGCTACAAAGCAAGACCATGCGCTGAGTTCGATTCCCGGTGCCGGTCTAGGCAATTTTTTGATTGGAAATTGTCTCGACTTCCCTGAGCATAAAAATACTATCGTATTAGCCTCATAATATACGAATGCAAAAATGGTAACCTGGCTTAGAATCCAAATAATAACTGTGGAAGTGCTTAATGAACACTAAGCTGCGAGGCTTAGAATGATATCTGTCGTTTCTGTAACATGGAACGTGAAACCTCGGAACATCTGCTTTGCAGTTGTGATGCGTTGTACAAGGGTAGATCTAAATTTCTAAATAGTGGCTTTATTCAACCAGGAGATATTTGGACTGCAAATCCTGGAAAGGTAGTGGGTTTTATTAACTCAATTATACCGGACTGGGAAAATACGCGTCTTAGGTTGTTTACTTGACAAATGGTGATCAACCTAGAAGATGCGAATAGTTAATAGTAATCAGGGGTATACCACAAAAGTTCAACTCAATGGACGCAGTTCTACGCCCCAACAAAAAAAAAAGCTGCGAGGCGGCTCTGGCCCAGTGTAGGGATGTAATGCCAATAAGAAGAAGATGAAGAAAAAGAAGAAGACATAGCTCATTATCTTAGGTGAACGGAAAAAGGGCACAGCACGGTACATTCTTTGTTATGATGATGATCATATGGATGATTAAAATTTTACAATTCCATGCAAATTGTACGAAAAACCATTTCAGTGAAAAGATTCAGTTTTGATTTTCAAAGCATTCCAATTTCATCATAACATTTTTCCTCGTAAAAAGAAGAAGAAAACGAATATAAATTAGCGAAGATTTGGCTGTCTATTTTTGAGTGATGCGCGGTCGTACAAATGCCAACTTTGTTTTATATATATAGAAGAAGAAGATACACAGCATTCGAAAGAGCAACTCATATAAGGGAGACCGGACTTGTTGGCCAAGTAGCTTTTGTGAAAAGGTTTTTGAATGCAGTTGGCGACATCTATCTATATACATCTATACTATCTCAGGTGTTTTGTGTTATTGTTGAATTTTTGTTATTGTAAAGCAGTGTTTGTTACACGAATCAATTTACATTCCGATTTCCAAAAATATGATACGCGAGAAAGAGTTTTTTTTCAAAGCTTTATTTATGTGTTTTTTAACGTTACCTTAAGTTCAACACGGCGGGAAAGAGTATTCAAAACCTAACAAAATGCTGTAACCGTTTCCAGGGTATCGTTATTTTTGTGTTCGTAAATCGTAGTTGCTCTCGGAAACATTCATTGGAGTAGGTTAGCTGAATTTTGTGTTGACTGGTTGAACGAGTTGTAGTAAATGCCAATCGACACAAATTTTGACTTTCCGGAAAAGAAAATGATATCAAACGTAACTGTACGCAGACGGAGGAAAAATAATGTGCGAGAGTTTAAAAAACGTCACTAAAAATTAAAAAACTGAAAAGTAATGAGTTTAAATGTTTTTCACGTTGGAAAACGTCTTACGTCAAATCAGAATCAAAAATTGGAGATCGTTACGAGTTTATGTAAGATTTTGAACGTTAAGGCGGCTTTATCCTTTGAAGTTTTTTTGCGATTTATTTATCAATCCACGCGGAAACTCTCCAGCAATTTGTCAATTTCGTTGAAGCTTTCGATTATTTACGATAAAATATTGAAAATTTCAATTCTTGACAAACCCAGTAAAAGTTTCAGAACCAATACCAGTCATGCATTCTCAATCAGATTGATGTAAATTACATGTCTTTTTGTACACTGCTTCTCCTAGTTCCGTACAGCGACTCACCGGAAGTGTCTTTAGCTCACGCCTAACAGAAAAGTTTGTTCTCGTTTGTTCGTTCGTTTTCTATGCTGTTGCACACGCGTTGGCTTTCTTCTCTACCGGTCCCGTTATGAGAGAGTCAGTGGCCAAAGAGTTCTCGTCATTGCCACTTAATGACGCCAACATTCCGCCGAAGATACGTAAGAAGTATCGATCGCAGCTGCTGCAGGTGCAACTAGAGGGGAAGGAGAAGTGCCTGCCGGTTTTCATCAAGGGCAACCCACCGGATCTGCACCCAAAGCTCCGGCAACTGATTGCCAAGAACCTAAACTGCTAATTCCGGCTTTGCAGTGAAGGTGTTAAGTTTATGCCATAAAACAAGGATCAGCACAAGTCTGTCGTGGAGTTCATTCCGGTGCACAAGTATGAGTACTACACTCATAACCTCTCCACGGGCTTCACGATTAAGATTAGAAGGAGCTCAGTTACGTTTATTAGTTACGACCTCAAGCCTGTGGTCATCCACAAAATCGCTCGTCTCGACAAGACGAGAAATGACCGGAATCAGCTGTATTTGGTCCACCTCGAGCACGATTCCATCGCTTGGAAGGACCTGAAGCTCATAGGCACAATAAATTACACAGTCGTTGGCTGAGAGCGATGCTGGCCCGTGCACCAATTATTTCAGTTTCGGACATGGCACCCGGAATTGTTAGTTTGGCACCCAATCCTCCAACCGTTACAAGCACACAAGCGACTGGCAGCGGCAGCTACGTCTGCTCAAGCTCCATCCTCCGTTAGTTACTCCAGCGCCTGGCCCACGCTTTTTCATCCCAGATTCCGTCCAGCCGGAGAACGAAAGTTTCCCGGAAGAAACTGTTCCGCCCTTCACCCCAGAGAAACTGATGCCGATCTTCTCGCCACTCGGTTGCGTAGTTGCAAAACTCAATTCGGCCAGGTATTCAACTCTTGGTATGTTTATCATCGAAACTGGCTGGCTGCTAGGATGAGCCTGGTAAACTGGAACGCTTGTTCGCTCCTGTTCGCTCAAGAGCAAAACTATCGAACTGAAGAATTTCCTTGAGGAGAAGGAAATAGACGTGGTGTTCATCAGCAAAACGCACCTAAGACCGGATTCGAACGTCAATATCTCGGACTTTCGCATCGTGCAATTCGACCAGTCGACAAGGGGAGATGGTGTGGTCATCACTCTTCGCTATAATATAACGCGGAGACAAGATCAGATTTTTTTTGCCGGTGACCTGAGCGCGAAGCATCAAGCCTGGGGAAACAGCCGCTGCAATCGTAACGGTGCCATCTGGAGCAACGACATAGAAGAAGGCCACTACATGATCCTGAGCCCGGATTCCCTCATTTGGCTGAGTCGGTTCGGAGTCCATGCAACAATAGACCTGTACATAACCAACATGAGCGATCACATCTCGCAGCCGGTTGTCTAATAGGAGCTCAGCTCGGATCACTATCCGGTGGTGGCGGAAGTGGGCTCCCCGGTTAATTCTCATCAGCAGTCCTAGCGCAACCAACATCGAGTCGACTGGGGTCAGTTCCAAAGTTGTGTCGACGACAACATGGACAATGACCAGCATCATCCGGCCACACCGGAGGAAATCGATGAACAGCTACACGCCATCCAAGAGGCGCTGGAACAAGCCCGTGAAATTCACGTCCCAACGGATCGGTAGGTAAGCAACACCCTGGACAATGATATACTCCTAAAAGATTTGATCCGTTTACTAATTGTCACTCGAAAGCAGTACCAACGTACTGGGCACGTTGCAATCGCTTGACAAAAATCATCCAGGTCAAAATGGTAGACCTCAGAAACAGTGTTTCAAGAGCATCATTCTACTCTCAGATTTAAAACAGCATGCATTGATTTCATCCTTATTTTTAAGATTTTTACAAATCTCAATTTTTATAAATCTCAGCATGCAAGATTTATTCTGGGATTTAATCATAGGGATTCAATCTCTGCGTTCGTGTACCTGTCAATCTAAGTGCTTCTCAACCTTTAATCACTGGATAAAATTTGATAAACGACTGATCAACAAACACAGAGGTTGCATTCGATTGTTCTAATCAACATTCCAATAATAATTAAAAAGGCTGCGTTGAATTTGGTTATGGGTCCACATAAATTCGCCAATTTAATTTCCAACATTTAAAAAGGTATCACCATTTAAACGGGATCCCACAGAAGGATTCTTAACCTAACAGCTAATGACCAGCTTTTCTTTATGGTAACGTAAAAGCCGATTTACATAAAGTTGTATAACCAAAAATGGCGTTTTATTCAGATTAAAGTTACCTAAGTTAAAGAAAGCCAAAAACGACTTGAAAGTATCCACAAAGTCTAAAGAAAGTATTTCCATTTGTCTCTGGCAATAATAGAAAACGCTCAAGTGAACCAAGCAAAGGACTGGCAATCTGATTATTGAAGAAACACAGAATATATGAAATAGAAACAAATGTTTCGGCTTTTCCTACATATTAAGATTTTTATTAGAATTTAATTTTATTTGATATTATGAAATCGCATGAGGAATAGCAATGGGACCCAGATTTCAGATAGACAATTTCAGAGTATTTTGGAAAAAATAGGGTCTTGTTGATTGATTTTCCAGATGTTTTTGGTGCAGGAGATGCTTAATGCCAAACTGTTCCAACGACATTACTGTTTTGAGAACCGCACTCGCTTGATGGCTACTAGTTTTTGACTGGTTGGAGATTAATAGTGATTGTTCTGTATAAGAGGTCAAACCATTAACCGTAGAATTTGGTCTAAAATTGTACAGCACAAAAATAAGATTTATAACACAGTAGAAAGTATCCAGATCAGGGCTAATACCTTAATATTTGGGAGCACGTGGATGCGGCTTTGTGCTTATTTTTGAAAGGGAAAACAAAATTTAAAAGTTAATGAAATATTAGATGGAAAGTGGAAGAAAACTATCAAACTTACTTTTTAGCAAGGCCATAGGTAGGGGAACAACAGTGACGTCCAAATCACTCGGAAGAACTAGATTTCCCACAGATAAGGTTAGAAGGGACAAAGGATTGAATCCAGGATTTGGATCATCGCCCCCTTTAATGATATATAGAAAAGCCAATGTTTGCCAGGATTGGGATCGGCAATTGCAGGGAGTAAGATTAGTTTCGATCTCATTTTTTTTTTGAATCCCAGCAGCTCTCAGAGGTGAGATTTTTTTTGAAGATCTGTCAGAAATAGTGATTTTCCAAATAAGATCCGCGCTCTCCCAGACTGTGCTAAGCCGTTCCGGGAATGGGCATGAGCATGAGCATTATGACCGGACAATTCGAAGTTGCTACTCCGTGATTGACTGAACTTGCGAAATTGTACAAAGAACACGTTAAATGGGGGTTGGGATTAGCTAACCATTCTCAATGTACATGTTTCGGGAGCTCAAATATTTAAAATCAATAACGGCGTCGGTCGGATTGTTAGTTCGACTCTCGTTGCTACCTGAGAGAGAGAGAAGCCAGCTCACTGACAGATCGTTTATTTACTGTGTCTTCTTCTTGGTAACGTGTGTTAACCGTGGAAACTCAACAAATCAAAGTAACATTTCATAACGTCGGAAGCAACATTTTTCACTCCAATAAAAACTTGTTCGAATTAGCTGTTTTTAATGGTTATGAACTTTCTAACGTGGAATGAAACCGATTTCTCATAATACGGGATCATTCACATGTATAATTACTGGTTCAATTCACTGCAGTAGATAAAAGAAAAGTTGCGAACATAAATTGTCAAATAAATAATTTTGGTTATGACTATTTCAAGTTGCATCGCAGTGTTTACTTTTTCGGCTCGCAGTGACTGGTTCGCGGTGACATTAGGATGAACGAATTCTCTCTCTCAGGTTGCTACTAGAGACCGAGTATACCTCTGCATCCCCTCGATTGTCTTGGGATAGGATATCGTTTTAGTTACAAAGGATAATTTATCTTATTTCAGTTCGGCAAGCGATGCGATCTATGGGATGGGAAATAACACTTATACGCTGTCTAGCGACGAGTAAAAAGTTAAAACATGCACGCCCGGTGGCAACTAAGGAGAATCACGTTTTGGACGACCGAACGGAAGCGCACCACTCTGTACTCACTTGCTTGATGACTACTGCAAACTATTGAAGATCGCACTTGTTTCGATCGGAGCAGAACGCAATACATGCGCATAAGCCACCGACCACAAGATAGATATTTTATTATTTTTGCGATGACTAAAACACGAACTGCACTTACTTGCTCGATGGCTATTGCAAACTCTGTGCTAAGCCGTTCTGAAAATTAACCAAAATTCTAAGATCCAAGCCTCGGCCCATTCCATCTCCTGCAGAGAAGGTCGCTGAAATAGGTCGTCACTTTGTCAGCTCACAGCCTTAGACATCGTCAGAAGAAGTCCACATAGAAGCAGCCGTTAACAAGCATGCCCAACAACAACATCCATCTTACTCCCAACAACTTCTCGAAGGAGTTGAAGATCTCAGTTGGCGAATTGTCGGCCTATATCAAATCATCGAAAACCATGAAGGCCCCAGGCTTCGACGGCATCCTGAATCTTGAATTCAGAAAAGGAAGAAGATTGTTGAAGCTATTAGAACATGACAGGACAATGATGATCCAAACAAAAAACAGAACATCGCATAACGGAGCGCTTCGCTCAAAAGCTGGCTCACAAAAACTGTGATTTTTTTTAAAAAATGCCTATTGGGCATTGGAATGAGCTTTTTTGACCAACCAGCGTATGAGCTAGCATAGGATGTGCTAAGTAGTCAGTCAAAATTGTACCGATTTGCTGTCACAATCGTACCAAGGTTGCTGATTGGTTGAAAATGACAATCGATTACTTCGATTGGTGGCGGCGCGTTTTTCGTAGGGAGCATGTTGTTATGGGCCAAACACAATTGATGAATCCCATGAGAAAACTGTCAAAACGCACGCAAACGTATCAATTGTGTTTGGCCCATTAGTTTGGCCGTGTTGCAGGTTTTAAAAGTTGATATTAAGCAAAATACGTAAATATTTGAGTTCCAGTTTTTTTTTGGTAAAAAATAAATTTATATTGAACTGCAAACGCCATATTAATTATTCTCAGGGGATATAAAGGTTTAAAACTATTGATTTTAAGCGTTACGATTCACCATTCTGTCATTTTCGATCTCAAAGTCATATTTACATTAACGAAAACTTCTCTCTGTTAGTTTTTCGCTTCTCTTACATAAATAATGGATGGAACGGAAAGAAAAACATCAAGTTTTGATACATGATATTTGGAAAATTTTGTACCGTATTACTTTGGGTGCACTGGGGACCACCTCGTCAGAGCAACCGATTAGAAACAACAAGGCAATCTCAATTGAGTTGTCACATCCTATCCTAGCGTATGAGTGGAGTATAAATCTTGAATATCAAAATGGTCAAGGAATTATAATCAATTTTAACCTGGTGAATGATCATACGGAGCGAGGTATTAAGCTCATGCAAGATAAAAATATGGATGTGAGTAAAAAATAAACGATTTCCAGGACTGGCAACTAAACACAGAAAACTTTCGAAAGAAGCTACCTAACAAAAAAAGAAACTACGTAATTCCGTTAGCAATCCGAAGTAACTTTGTTTTTGTAGATCCCTTTGCACCACTGTAACCATTTATAGGAATATTGTGGCAACACAAATAAATGGAGTAACTGCAACTACATTTATTTTTTTTGATTAATATTTATCTTACAAAAATCATAATGAATGCAAATCACACCATGTAATATTAGTTATTAACAAAAAAAATCATGTATGATGACACGTCGTGGTTGCTGACAGCCATTACTGATGAGCAGCATATTAAAAGCTATGGTGCGTACCCTAGAGCAGCGTGCTCGTCGCTGTACGAAGGATGACATATACTTCTAATGCTTCAAGTCCGTTAAGGGACCACATACCGTCCACGAACCGGTCTGAAGATTTTAAGGGTAAAATAAACGACGGCCTACTCCATAGTCTACAAAGGTTTGATCAGAGCGCTTGTGACAAAACCCCAACGAGGCCATGACAGAGGTTTTTTTTTAAATAGTTTATCGCAAATCAGAGAACTTTCAATGGTTTATCGCAAATAATCGAAATTTTCAATAAAATTGACAAATTCCTGGAGAGTTTCCGGGTCGATTGATATATAAATCGCTAAAATCCATCGATGGATAAGGAGGCTTTTAATGTTCAAAATCGGTCTCCAATTTTAGATTCTGATTTGACACCCGTACCGTCTGGTAAGACGTCCTGTTTCACTGTAATTCTTAAATACATCCAAATGCTGAAGCTTTTTGCCTTTCTCGTATACTAAGTATACGTAAAGGCTATAATTTCACTCAAAACCAAACTTTTGATAGAAGGCTCGGAGACATAGTGTTATATACCAATCGACTCAGCTCGACGAATTGAGGTGATGTCTGTTTGTGTAGCCTGTATGTATGTATGTATGTGTGTATGTGTGTGTATTTGTACAAATTCTTTGTAGACACACTTTTTGGAACTTAGCATTACCTGATTTACTCGCAACAAGTTGCATTCGACGGGAATGCGGTCCAATTGTTTGCTATTGAAAATTGGCCTTGATCGGACATTGCATTTCCCTGGAATTATTGAAAATCATTGTTTTTTTTCCCAAGGTCGCCCTTTGGAAAAAAAAAGAATTTCAAAATGGAAAAAAAAATTTTTTTTTCAAGAATGGTGGAAATGCATAGTAATTAATGCAAAAACATGCAAAATGATAGAAAATATGCGATCTATCCCCCTAAAGTGCTTTGTTGACCTTTCCTATGTGATTTTTTCAGTACATTTTACGATGCACGAGAAAGGCACCATCGCCGCTAGGTGGATTAATCTGGGTTTTCCTCAATGAACTCATAAGATTTTGTACATGTCCTTAACTAACATTTTTCTTCCTGCAATCTATCCCAACAAAAAAACTAATTTTAATGTCTCAGTCGATTATTTAACTTAATTTGTCAACTTACCCGAAGAAACCATATTTTTTGACGCCTCTAACTATTACAAAAATCTGAAACAAAAAATCAAAAAAGTGCTGCTGTGTGAACCGGCCTGAACAATGAGATTGATGCTCTCCCAAAATCTAACAAATATAAGTACAAATTAGATTTTAGCGTTTTTCTCATTTTTTTTTATCTTGGTTTTCTACTATTGAAGCGACAAAACAGAAAGTTTTTTGGAAAGTTTACCTGTATTAATCGGGTAGTTAAAAACCAATACGAAATTTGACGCATTATAGGCCAAAACAACATTTTATGTTCCGTAATGATCAATTCCGAAGCTCGTGTTTTCATTCCATCGGCCGCAATTCTGGTGTTTTTGGGGTTATAGGCACAAAATTGGATTACTAACATCTTTTTATAAGATGTGGAATATGGGGGTGAATGCACAAGATTTATTTGATCACGTCCTGTTCCTGCGGCTGTATTTTCGAAACTATTGGAAATTTCGTAATGAAACTCACGCAGTGTGAATAACACATGTAGAAGCTGTCTTCATTAAAATCAGCCCAGGAGGCGAACGAAATGTTATCGACTTTTGAAAGTGATGCAATTTGATTCCGTACACCCTTTAAATAACTCCTCGTAACTCTGCACGTTTTTCACACAATATCTATATAAGAAGTTTTCATTTTTTGTATACCCCAAGTAACCAACAAGCATTAATTATTGCATGTAATCGATCACAAATGCTAATTGCATTAGATTGATTTTAACGATGTTAAGATACATTTCTCGCTTAACTTTTCAAAAGGACCTAAGTAACATTTTTTTCATGAATTAATTTGAATAGCGCAATCAACAGAACAACAACATGAAAAGCTTATTAATTTGCAATATTCAAATTAATTCATGAAAAACAATGTTACTTAGGTCCTTTTGAAAAGTTAAGCGAGATTTATTCATCAACTTTCAGGCAACGATACACTATAGTTTAGTAGGGTATCTGTGGTATCTGTTCCAATATCAATAACAATAAGGCAATGCGCATATGAAATGCATTTATTTCTCACCCAATAATCAAGAAACATGAGAATAATTATGCTCGGTTCACGTCATTTTTCATTGAAAACAATTTGATAACTTCAAAAATGAAATTGTTTTCGATATAGAGGTGAGCCAGCCAAGGGCTGAAAACCTCTTAAATAAAGACGATGATAATAATAATAATAATATCTTTTCGATATAATTTATTTTACAAACATAAGAGTTGAATTTCACAATGAAAGGTCATTTAAGCATTTTTGAAATAAAAATCTAGGTCGGCAACCCTCTTGCAAGATGCTGCAAAGCCATGTAAATATACGGACAAAGAATAATTTAGACGTTGTTCGAAATAAAACCTATATCAAACTATAGGAAATCGCGTTGGTATTTCAAATATGATTATATTTTTAGTAAAAATGTGATGTATTTCTATGTGTTGTGAAGTGAATTTTGAAAGAGGATACATTTGTTTTAGCTTGAAATTGAGTGGAAAACAACGGCGTGAAATGAGATGCTAAGTAGGTAAATCAGAGCAGTGTACCATCGTAAACTTTATAGCTCAGAGGTAGGAAAATGAAAAATAAATGTGTTTTATAATTTTTGTTTTAATAATTTGAGTCTTGTGAACTAAAACATTACTTCAAAACGGAATTCCTAAATAATTTTCCAAACATTGGAGAAAGGTGGTCTATTTATTATTGTGTACATACGATGATGGTAGAAATTGTAATCTAAATTGGTTTTTATTTGGTTTTATCGACGGTTGGGATTAATATACGGGCTGTTATTAATATGGGAATACCCTATTAAGAATTATTTATTTCAACATGTAATTATTTCGGTTGTAAAAGGACCTTTTTCCACTTTTAGCCAACTTTAATGGCTGTATTATTTACAAGCATATATAGCATCATGGTAACTAGGGACGTATCTGACAATGTTGTGTATGCCATAATTTTATGCAGGATTGTAAAAATTACCGTAAAGTATTTTTATCACCCAACATACTTTCGGTGTATAGAGTATCATTTTTGCGATATATACAATATACAAAATGTTGGCATCAACAGCCTTTTGAATAATAACAGTAAAAGTGCATCCGGAATATTAAGTTTGAAAGTCCGTTGTAATCTAATTGCCATAAATTTTAAGTAGTAGAAAAATGTCTGGGTAACATGTGATGTGGTATAAAAAATAAATTAAAAATACATTTAAAACGGTTTTTGACTTCTTTGACCTTGCTACACTCATGTATGAGAACTTCGGCCTCATTAGTCACCCTAGACCCATTTGAATAACGGTACATGAGATTCCAATTTAAGCTCGTACAAAGTTATCACAATAGTCCTAATAAATATATACGCAATATCTTACATTCTACAAAAAATAGATATATTTCCATATATAAACAGTCACTCCCCATATTGCAGTTGACCTTCAAGATGGATGTGCGTGATCGTCTTAGCAGCTAAATCTTCCGATAGTAGACCCCACCTCATCATATCTGTATGCATATTCATGAGCGATGATCGTGCACTACATGATATGTCTCGGCTTCCCAATTCTGTGCAAAGGTGACAACCATAGAAATTGTATTTCTTCGCTCAATTGTTCCGCTTTGAACTAAACGTCCACTGTATAGCTATGAACACTGACATCTAGAAACGTAGTGGAGAGGAGAAACTAATCTTAATTGACGTAAACAGTGAGGATGTTTTATAGAATTTCATTACCACCCATGTATGAAGCTCCATGTACATAGACGGCTGAATGATAGTGCATCATAACAAATCCACGGGCCGCTTTTTGTGAGTTAAGTAATGCATTGTTGTCATTTGTGATATTGCAACGCCAAAGATGCAAAACGATTTACCTTACAGCTAACCGTAATTAGAACGCATGCGGAATCAATTACTTATGCTATTATGTATGCCCATAATCAGACTGAACCTCTAGTTCAACAAATATCTAGACTGTGCCCTAACGTATCAAGTATTTGCGTAATTGCACCGTTATTTACGTTTTGCTCATTAACTAATAAATTCGAAATATTTATCACATAGATATTAAAACGCACAGTTTCTGTTCGATTCATTCCACAGAAATGTGTGTACTGTTTAATCATTTCGGTTTCAATCAACATCGATCGGCAATTGTTCATACCTGCGTTGTTGATGTGCAAATGCACCAACTATCACTAGCTGATCGTTGTGGGGCGGCCTGTATTTGAACGAATCCCATTGAGAGAGTGGAACCTCAAGATCATGGCGTAACCGAATCGCGTGGCGAAGCGTTTACGTGATGAATTGAATAGTTTGGACCGCGTATCGCAGCTATGTTGGCTAAAGAAATTTTTCATCGTGTTGCTTGATAGTAAACTTTGCGGCAACTGAAATGAAGTAATTATAGCTTTGAATGGTGACTAGAATGGCGTGTTGAAAGTAATAATTACTTTTGTTATGATATATAACGATTTTTATTTTTTCATGAACTATCCAACGTAACTGGGCATCCGGGTTAGATTATCTCAAAAGAGTTTAAGAACTACAATGAATTTCAATTGGTACTGATCTGGAAGAGCGCCAGAAATATTGTTTCATTTTTGTTGACAATTCATCTTTCACTTGGAACATTTTCGCTCCTCACTGCTTACACTTGTCCATAGTACTATTAACTTCGGGTCTACAGTCAGAATTGTGAGCAAAGGCGTAGGATTGTAAATCCGGAGATGGCGAGTTCGATTATCAGTCCCGGCCTAGGATATTTTTTGGTGGGAAACATTCTTGGCACACTGGGCATAATGTATTCATTGGCCATATAAAAAACATACTCATGTAAATTGGCGGGCACAGAAAAGTTTTTAATTAATGACTGTGGGAATGCTAATAGAACACTAAGTTGAAAATCAGGCCAAGCTCCAGTTGAAATGTAGAGCCACTGAAGAAGAGGAAGTAATAGTATTTACAACCGCGATATTTCTGAGACCAAGTTACTTTTTTTTGCCATCGTAGTATCAAGAGGTTTACGCGATTTAGTAGTACTCATGATGAAAATATGAGTCGAAAAATCGACCAAATTTTCAAACTGAAAAAAATCCCATACCGGATTGGGAATCGAACCAAGTCACATGGTCAGGCCTTTGTAGCAGCGCATCTCACCACTAGAATGAACAAGGTTATCAACATATTTTTAATGTTAATAAAATAAAGCAACTTGGCAGGAGTAGATGTACTATATTTTTGACACTGTGTTATATTTCGCCACCTTGGAATGATTTTTTAATGATTTTTGTGCAATATTTTACCTCTCTTTTTATTTAACAATCCTTCATACAGACTCAGTAAGCAGCCATACGATAGCTAAAAATACTCTTATTATTAATCATTGATTTCTGATGAAAAATGCAACTGAAAATAGTAAACAGCTAAAATAATTACTTTTACTGGTAATGTAATCAATAAAACTAATGTAAATGCAGATTATGTAATTGTTTTCTCAATGTAATTATGCGTTGATAATCATGCACATAAACAGAGCATGAATTAAACCGTATAAATTCATCATCTTACCATTAATACTACACAGATAGAAAAATCCACTGAAATTTACGCTAAAAATCATGCACATAAATGGAACGCCATTATTAGCGTAATTCCATACGGGATATAGCCTAAATGTATACAATATTCGACGTGAATCGTCAATATTGCATGCAAGTTGTAAGCAATCTTGTTAGCAAGAGGACAATATCAGCGTAGAATAGCGTAAATTTTCGCATGTCAAGTTTTACGCGCTGTTTATTTTTCATTACTTTTTTCTGTGTACACTGTATTGAAAATAATACTTTATTCGCCCTATTTCGCCATTTATAAATCATTAAGTTTACATGATATTATGTGAACCGAAACAAAAGATGATTACGCTTGACGATCTCGGTAGAATGTAAACAAAACAAACAATTCCATCAAGGCAGCTGCAAATGCAGCGGGAAACCTTCTTTTTCGACCACCGTCATAATAAAGTGAAGATTTTCCATTACGACTATAGTCCATCCATGATGCTGCATTTTTTCATTGGTGCACTTCATCAGGCGTTAACTTAAATCACTAGAAAAACTTCAAATTGTTGCACTTCATCCAGTCAGATATTTTCCCTTGACGATGCGCTTACTCAGAGCATGTAAATTTACATTACCTAGCCAGAACATGATCACGACAGTATCGAGCATGTTTAATTCGCCATAACTCAGAACCTGTTACTCTTTGGGCAACGTTGGTTTCAAGAAGTGAAGACGGTAGAGTGGTATCAGAACGGGATATCACTCTGCGGACCTGCGTTCGATTCTCATGTTTAATGTGACCAGATAAACTTTGTGTGAGCGCGGGACAAAAAAAGTTCATAGCCTAATATGTTTGCGTAATACGCTTAAATCAAATCTTCCAATTTTTTATTTGTCACCAAGGTTTAGTTTGCTAACTATTCGATGAACTTCAACTCATTTTAGAAGTCAAAGCTTTCTTCAAACGTTAAATGTGCAGCTCCATGTAGCTGTCATTGAGTTTCGTATTATTTTGA
Organism: Armigeres subalbatus; assembly: GCF_024139115.2. Classification (NCBI taxonomy): domain Eukaryota; kingdom Metazoa; phylum Arthropoda; class Insecta; order Diptera; family Culicidae; genus Armigeres; species Armigeres subalbatus. Next base: position 6,929 of record NW_026942828.1, on the reverse strand, counting down.
AGTTTAGCGGTTCCCTGTCCGATAACTGAAAAAATGTTGCAACTATCGAATTGCAGTTAAAAAGCATTGCAGTTAAATGACTTTCAGCTGTTGGACGTCTAGTGTATAGAATTTTGCAAGAATATTAATTTTTGTAGCAATGATATCGAATTTCGAAAATTATTTTCAGAATAATCTAAGCAACTCTTTCTAAAATATCAAACAAAAGTAGATATTGTGATTATGAATAAATTAGACATTTTTTAAAGTCTATTCTGGTTGAAGCTTCTGCCTTCAGGAATATGGGCCACGGTTTTTGTTCCAATTTATTTTCAAACAGGTGAAACTGAATAAATATCTTCAGAAAATAAAAAAATCCCGTCAAATTTCAGATAGTTGGAGAATCCGGCCAATTTTCCAGAAATTTGAGGCGACATTGAGCACAATATTCATATTTTTAGATCACTTTTTAGCATCAAGTTATTCAGCGTAACTGTGGGATCTATTACTACAAACAAACAAACGTAACAGCTTTAACGTTTTCCTGAAAAATCCATCGCCCAACTCCTCTACCACCATCTTGCGAGCATGTTACACGAATCAATGTTTCGTATGACATTGTCACCAGAAGGCGCTGGAGTGAAATTTCAAAAGCTCGAATAGTACACCCTACTGTCATCGCCTAACTCTCGGCTGATAAACATGGTGGCTTCTAACATGGTGCTGGATGTAAGCGCTTGTTGAGCCCCGGTTACAATTCAATATTTTGAAATTAAAACAGTCGATTAGATTTTCTATGATGGCGTAATCGGCATGTTGTGCGATTGTTGAATGAATTCTCTTACAATTATCATTGTGCACGTGATTTTCGATGCCCGAAAAAATGTGTTCCGCTTTGATGTTGCGTAGAAGAAGCGAAAGATAGTCAATCAACTTTACAATACGGTCGCGGACCAGACACACGAACAAACATTGATTATCATCTTTCTGCTTTACCTCTATCATAATATCAGTGACCAATCCTCATATAGCAAAATGCATTGATCTCTCAGGCGGTATAATCAAGAAACTGGAGCCCAAATTGGGAAGAACGCTCAGCTCACGTAACCCACTGAGAACAATGGTGGTGGCAACTTCCAGAACTGACATTATTATCATTTTAGAGTTTTTATCTAAAAAACTGTCATCTTACACGCCATGTACCTATTTCATAACATTTCAAAAACCAGTTAATCCTATGCTTGTGCCTACTATCGTAATACTGTTTCAACAACATAAAATTACACACACTATTACTTGTGTGTGCCGTAAGAATATGATTGCAGTGATACCGTATTCGTCAATGTTTGGTATTTGAGGTTGAAATATAATTACCACAAATTGCAGTTTTTGTTGTTGTTTTTTCAACTTATTAGTATAATTTTATGTTTTGTAATCAATGTTTTTTTCGATATATGGCTTATTGTACAACCAGAAGAGTTGAATTTCTGGGTGAAAGTTCATTTCAAACTCGAATGTTGATTCTAAACCTCTAAGTTCATGGCAAACCTCAGTAATGCAAGCCATTCAAATTGATCGTTGGAATACGGGACATGGTGAATTTAAACGTTTTTTCTGGTGTACGTCTGTTTGTCTATTTATTCTGAGATATCGCGCTGAACATCAACACTGTAGGTCGTCTTTGTGCCTTCGGTGCCAGAAAGTGAATTTTTGGAATACATTTCGTATTTGACGCGAAATCGGCAATGGGGAAGTAACAACGCCGTTAAAACAGACAATCTGCTGGTAGCAATCGAGCAGTGCATCCAAATTTCGGATTCAATGAGGTGGTAAGGTGAAAATTTCATCACTGTTAGACTACTAATCATTCAAACTAAGTACGGAGATATCTTTTCACTTGCACTTCGTTCCTTTTCCTCTTGAATAATCTTCCTAAACATTCACCAATGTTTTCCATAAATTGTGCAAATTCGATGTGAGAAATTGTAATTACATTGATTTTTATCGGTTTTAACTACGGCTACCCATGAGATTGATATACGGGCTGTTATGTAACTGGAACAGATGCCTATTTACAATCTTTAATATTGTATCAGAAAATAACGCTCATAGTGAAATAATAGCTTGTGAAAATGCTGGAGCCAGAAGCATAGCTGTATGTGTCATCCGGCTGAAGTAACTGCTTACAGATAGAAACGCCTCTGGTTGTAGAATCGCACTCAATGAAATTCAAATTGACCGTTGATAACATAAGGGTCGATTTTGATTTTTCTAGTAATACGACTGTTTTGTCTGTGCTATTACTATAGATATCCAACATCAACACTGAAGAGGTCGTCTTCCTTGCACCGCTAAATTTTTCAGAAATATTTTTGGGACATTTCATGTAACGAGATCGAAAAGCAATTATCTTGCAAGGAATACATGGAAAACAAAATCTGCTTACAGATTCCCAGGAGTCAGTGTTGTCCCTAAACTCAAGTACAAGAAATTCTACTCTTTGATTTTACTCCATCTAGTTGATTTTATAGTTTTACTTCAAATGAGTTCAACAAGCCAGAGGATATTTGAATTTGCTGGTAATAAAGCGCACCTTACTGGCAATAAATGCGTGCCAGATCCTAGGAGCGTTCAGACTACTGCTTGAAACAGAGATCTGAAAACATAATGAGAGCATGTAAAACACATTTTGATTGTGACCGTGATTGAAATCATAATTTGTTTTCAAATATGATTAAATCATGTTTGATTACATATTTTGATCTAAACGCCGCATTTCTAAATTGTATGATCTGACATCAAACTAGGTACTTTATACATTATCGAAACCAATATCAAAATAAGTTTTGATTCTATTCTGCTCATCGACAGCAGGAATAGTTTTATGTCACAGTAAGGTTTTTATGCTATGCGTTTTGTTATTTAAACCGTTAAAACGACCAAAAAGATATCAAATTAAGTAATCATAATCGGGGATATCACAACATCGAAACAAGTTATCGATTTGCTCTCAAACTTTGCTCGGGTGAAAATACACTCCAGTGTAGGACAACACTGCCCAGAGTATAAGGCTTGGATGAAACAAACTGTAGAGATAATTTAGTCTGAGTCACAGGAGCACATTTTATTCTTGATTTCTATAATAATGTATTCCATTTTTCTGTATTTCGCGGGACATAATCTAGGAATAAGTTGAATGCGGGACGTTTCGCGGGACGCTGTTTAGCGCGGGACAAATAATGATAATGCGGGACTGGTCTGGACGTCTGGTCACATTACTCATGTTAAACGTTTTTTATTTATATAGCATAAAATAGAACATGTAAATTTAAAACAACACATAGATTTGAGATGATATAAATAAATAAAATTAATAAAATGAATTATGAAATTTCTATCGTTTATCATTACTCCAATTATGTGCATGATGTTTGTTATAAATGTGCATGATTCGTTCAGATGGTGTAGTCTCGATGCCAGAAACCATTTTTGTCCGATTGAAGAACCAAGGGTAAAATAAACAACTACCGGAAAACTAATCGAACCCTCAAACTTAGGACCAATACACATACACAACCTTAAGCACTATTAATAAAATTCAATTACTAATGCTAATATATAAAATAGTTCATGATATTATTTCAAATTAGTTAAATAAAAGGTTGTGAAATATAGCACAGCAAATTTGATGATTTTGATTATCGCCACTGGCGAAATTCCTTTGATTGTTTTGAAAACTAAGCATGTATTAATTTTTACCACCGCTGCAATAATGCGTCGTACATGCTATGCTAAGTCAAAAAATATGAGCGGGCAACAAGCGTTACCTAAGCTCCGGGCGTTAATGGATTCAATATAAGTTTGAATCATCCGTTTGAACGGAGCAACAACGGGGTGGCGACTATTATAGGTCACGGGGATGGCAAAAATTTAAAAATTTAAAACTTGTGGCAAAAATTAAATTAAAATGCTTGTAACTTAAACGGCATTTTTCTATGAAATAGGAACAATTTATCCTCATAAATAAATCAGAATTACTAGAAAATAATTTGTTTTATCCTATTCCGAAATCCACAGGATATTTAAAATGTTTTGCATTTTGCGACAATTTGTGTGACAAACGTGCGTTTAGGGTGGCGAAATATAGTACACATAATTTATCCTGATGACACAATTATGGAGGAGGTGGAAGGATAATTTGGTAGAAAACGGAGACTGTAGGGACGAAGACGATCATCGGAAAAGGAAAAAAAAAAGAATGGAGAAGATGTAAGAAAATTGTGGGAAGAAGGAGGATACAATAAAAAAGAGAAAATAAGAAGAAAAATAAGAGATGAAAGGAAAAAGGAATGAAGAAAGGTCGCATGTAAAATTAGTATTAGGCCAAGCGGCATTCAGTCCGTCATCTTACAGAGTGTGCGGACATTTTTATTTGCGTATGCAGGAGTCGCGCCGAGACTGTGCGTATGGTAAATAGGACGAAGAGCTGTTGCGCGTGGCCTACTATGATGTACATTAGCACTGTGATGAACGTGGACCGTTGGCGTTGGGAACATTCCTTACAGCCAATCTTGAACATGTGTGAGTTCTAATACCGCCCGAGCAAAGTCAGGGAATCATGACTGGCTAGTCAAATGATAAAGCTTGTTTGGCGAAACAAAGCTACCTAGTAAAGGAAAACGCAAAATGTTGAACGGCTAATCGCCTGTTGTTGAAGCTCCATAAGAAATGCACGCACTAGGCGAAGAAATTAGCTTCGTTCAACGTTTTCTGAAATACCCTAGATGAATTTTGCTTTTCAACAACTTCTTCGCCTAAAATTATGACATACCTTGTAGCAACACATTTTGCCTTTCTCGAACCCCAGCTAAGTTGTACCGAAAGGCTATCCATTCACTCGAAAGCGAGCTTTTGCAGGGGCTTTCTTGGGGCCCATAGTATTGCCTGCCATTCGACTCAGCTCTGACAGGCTGAGCACATATCTGTCTGTCCGTGTGTGTACATGTGTGTGTGTGTGTGTATGTGTGTGTGTATGTGTGTGCACAAAAGCTATAAAAACATTAGACAACTTTTCATGCAAAAATGATCGCCATAACCGATTTCCTCCCGCATTAGAAGTTTCATTCGACAGGGGACAAAGCTTTTGTTGATCACTATTGAATTTTATGTGATCAGTCGACATTGCGTTTTTGAAGATTATGAAAGAAAATGGTAAATCGGACCATATATACTCCATATAAGGTTGGTGTCTCAACTAAAGCTGCGAGAAAGGTACCACCAACGCTAAGTGGATTAATCTGGGTTTTTAATTAAATACAGTTTTGTTATGCTTTTTTGATCAGGTAAGCAGACGTGAATTATTAGTTAGCTGATTCATTCCGATTTAATTTTTCTATCAGTTGCACGCTTGTGTTTTTATTTAGATTATATTTTTCGATGTTTCATCACTCAATACCGAAATAAATTCTGAATAACCAAGTGTATAGGCATTCCTTGAATATTGTACACACAAGATGAATAATAGCTACCCATTAGAATTGGTTCAAAAAACCGATTTTTGCTTCACAACGCTCATCTAATTCTGTATCATGTTCAGAGTGTCCTCCGAAAATTTGAGTTCTTTTGGATTAAAACAAAAGCACAAGCCGTTTTAAGTTAGCATGCAAATTAGTATGGGTTTTATTTTCCATTATACTGATTATGGCGCGTTATGCTGTGAAAACAGACGGGTGTGCTGAATTTTTCCCAAGTCAAAGATTTGAATAAAACTCACCGTTTTAAACAAAATCTGTGTCAGGTGTATTCAGATTATTGTATTTCAGAAGTGCCTGAATCAAAGGTGTTCATCATATTGCGTTTGTAATGTTATTTTTTCTCCCGTTTTCCCGTCCCACCCCAGAACTTGTTCAAGTGTGCCCTTGCTTGCCTTTTATGGAGAGCTAGAGTACATCCCTTCCCCAGACTTCTTGAAGACACCATTTTTGCTTCAGAAGTGATCCCTTTTTACTGTACTAGCCTTCACCTAAAAAAGTGCACCACTATAGAGCATGTGATCTGATCAAATTATGCGTAGTACTACTTGTCCAACGCCCCCGGATAGGTGAGGGATAGAGGATGATGCACACACATTGCCTGATTATAGCGCTCACGCGATTAATCGTAGGTTGAAAGAAAACCTACATAGCTGAAAGGAATAATCAAGAACTTTCACTCCAGCGTGAAACCCTGCATCTTAATTAATCTTTCCAATAATTGGTAATCAGTGTCATACACAGGTTGCGAATCTTTTAGTCATGATCGTTCGTAAACTTTTTGAGGGCATCACTGAAAGGTGCGGTGCAACATAGTAGCCTGAATTTGTATGTATATCTTTCACGCCACGAGCAGCAATGTTGCCTGTTGAGGAGTTACGCAATTAGCTCTCCGGTACTACAGTACAGATTTTACTCGATAAGAGAACAAAAGAACACAAAGCAAAAAAACAATCTTACAATTATTGTATAAAACCTTGGCATATGCAATTCTTCAAGGTTTTAATACAAGAAATGTAAGTTTTTTGTATACATACTGTATTGAAATAATAAAAAATTGAAAGATTTCAATACAATGATTGTATTCAAATCTTCCTAAATGGTATATACCAAAATTTTATACAGTTTCTGTAAGGTTCTAATCCAGAACTGTATTAAAATCTGCCTTCCGCTGGTTGGGTGTATCTATCAATGCGCTTCCCGCTAAAGAATATAATCGATTACTGAGTCGAGAAATGTCCGACACTGGCGGAATGGTGCACGATGGTGCACGTGACCCACCAAGTTGAATAATGCTTTTCATGAAATTCAATAACATACGTGAAAATAAAAAATAAAAAAAACTGATTTTCCATCAATTTTTATAATTACTGGCGGGGCACAATGGGCAACGAAACCCACCAAATTGAATATTCTCCT